>NW_026622062.1:0-20118 GCF_003711565.1 Takifugu flavidus | reverse complement strand
CACCTTTTTAATCAGGCCTTTAACTGATTTTCTGATTATTTTCAATTTATTTTATGTCTTCATGCTTCTTTATGTCTTATCCTTATTTTACTTGACACTTTTACTGTTTTACTCCCTCAGTTCTTAGTCTCTCAGTTTTTAGTCTTTACACCTTTTATCCCATTTACTGTTTTAGTCTGTTTTAGTCTTAGTACTGTTTTACTACTTCAATTCTTAGTTCCTCAGCTTTTAGCTTTTATACCTTTTTAACCCATTTACTGTTTCATGCCTTCAGTTTTTAGCTCCAGTGTTTCCTCATGGGGGCCTGCCAGGCTAGGAGATGTTTCCGGTCTACCGCTGGGGGTGCTGTCCCATTGTCGACCCTGGCCTGGGTGGTTAGGGGGCTCTATGCTTTGGTGTGGAGCCTCCGGTCTGTCCGGGTCGGGCTGGTCTTTGTGGCGGTACCGCCTGTGGTCACGGACCGTGACCCCCCTCGGCCTGGTGGGCCTCCAAAGGTGGCGTCTCCTTCGCCTCGGGTCTCGGTGCCCAGCCATGTCTCAACTTGTCTAAGCTTGTTTGTGTGTGTAAGTGTGTCCTTTTCTTGATTCTCTTGTTCTCTTTGCTGTTTTTATCCTTTGTGAGGCACTTTGTGCTACCTAGCGTATGAAAAGTGCCATATAAATAAAGATTAATATTGATATTGATATTTATCTCCCCTAATTGAGTTTTACCTGCCGGTGGGGCCCCAGCCCTGTCCACCCCTTTTGTTTGACTTTTGTACAGCAGAGTTATTTTTTGTTGAGTATTGGATTTAATAAAATTGTAGTGCCTAACCCTCAATCCTGTCTCTGCCTCTGGAATAGAACCTTATCTGCGCGTGCCTGTTCTCCGGTTAATTCCTGGGGTGAAACTCCCCAGGTGGCGTTGTTGTTAACTGTTCCACCTCTCTTCACCCTGCCACACTTTCACATCCTGTCTGGCATTTTAATCCCCTCCTTATGCCTATCTTGTCTGTTTTCCCCCAGTTGTGTCCTAAAATTACCCCCACACTGTTTGATTTTCTATCTGCTCTCTCCCCTCAGACTGCGGCAGGCGTAGTTTTGCAGCAGACCGTATAGTCGGTGTAGATGCCAGGCAGGGAAGTTGGCCTTGGCAGGTGAGCCTCCAGTATGATGGAGTCCACCAGTGCGGGGGGTCCATCATCTCAAACCGCTGGATCGTCTCTGCAGCACACTGCTTCCCCAAGTAAGCAAGAGGGCTGCATAAAATGCAAACTCTTGTCTGTATGGATACAAGAGCAGTATATATCTCCTGTGCTAGGCGGTATAGCTTTCTTAACCGCTGGAGTGTGTTGCTGGGCTCCATCTCCAACAAACCTGTCAATGCCAACGTGGCGGAGGTTAAGACTATCGTTTACCACAGCAGCTACCTGCCCTTTGTGGATGCTAACATCGACGACAACAGCAGGGACATCGCCGTTCTCGCCCTCACCCAGCCTCTCACGTTCAACGGTATGAAGGCAGACACACATACACACACACATACACACACACATACACACACACATACACACACACATACACACACACATACACACGATTTCATTATAACAGTTTTTACAGATGAGGAAGAAGGAGCGCAATCTCTTTTCCACGGTAACGTTTGTGACCCCACCGCACAGATTTGAATAATTATATCATGTGTACAGATTAACTGAGAACATTAAATGAACTATATACACATGTCAACTTTTCTGGGCTAATATTTTATGTTAGATTCGTGGCTGGTTAATTGTTGAATTCTTGTTAATTTATAACATGTTATATAATTGAAGATCTTCCGCTTGGGCATTGCTCCCACCTAGTGTTGATCACATAGAATTACAGCCCCTGTATTAGTGCACGTCAGTAAGATGATGTAATTTTCTTTTTGTGTACATTTACAGAGTACATCCAGCCTGTCTGTCTGCCAACACATGGACAAAGATTAATAGATGGGCAAATGGGAACAATTACTGGCTGGGGAAATGTCGGATACTTCAGTGAGTTTATATTTTATGACAATTGTTATTGTTTTTTTGTTTTTTTTACAAAAGTTGTTGCCTGTCAGGGCACCTTGCAGATGTCCTTCAGGAGGCACATGTGCCCATCATCAGCGATGCCGTATGCAACGCTCCTGATTACTATGACAACCATCCATCCATCCATTCTCTGCTGCTTATCCGGGGTCGGGTCGCGGGGGCAGCAGCCTAAGGAGAGAAGCCCAGACTTCCCTCTCCCCAGCTACCTCCTCCAGCTCATCCGGAGGGATCCCCAGGCGTTCCCAGGCCAGTCGAGAGACATAGTCTCTCCAACGTGTCCTGGGTCTCCCCGGGGGTCTCTTACCGGAGGGACATGCCCTGAACACCTCACCAGGGAGGCGTCCAGGGGGCATCCTGACTAGATGCCCAAGCCACCCCATCTGGCTCCTCAACGCGGAGGAGCAGCGGCTCTACTCCGAGCTCCTCCCGGATGGCAGAGCCTCTCACCCTATCTCTAAGGGAGAGCCCAGCCACCCTACGGAGGAAGCTCATTTCAGCCGCTTGTACCCGTGATCTTGTTCTTTCGGTCATTACCCAAAGCTCATGACCATAGGTGAGGGTAGGAACGAAGATCGACCGGTAAATCGAGAGCTTCGCCTTTCGGCTCAGCTCTCTCTTCACCACAACGGACCGGTGCAGAGTCCGCATTACTGTGGACGCCGCACCGATCCGCCTGTCGATCTCCCGCTCCATTCTTCCCTCACTCGTGAACAAGACCCCGAGGTACTTAAACTCCTCCACTTGGGGCAGGATCTCCTCCTTTACCCGGAGAAGGCACTCCACCTTTTTCTGGTTGAGAACCATGGCCTCGGATTTGGAGGTGCTGATTCTCATCCCAGCCGCTTCACATGCGGCGGCGAACCGATCCAGTGATAGTTGGAGGTCACGGGCCGATGAAGCCAACAGGACCACATCATCCGCAAAAAGCAGAGACGCGATCCTGAGGTCACCAAACCGGATCCCCTCAACACCATGACTGCACCTAGAAATTCTGTCCATAAAAATTATGAACAGAATTGGTGACAAAGGGCAGCCCTGGCGGAGGCCAACCCTCACCGGAAACGAGTTCGACTTACTGCCAGCAATTCGGACCAAACTCTGGCACCGATCGTACAGGGAGCGGACAGCCCGTATCAGCGGGCCCGACACCCCATACTCTCGGAGGACCCCCCACAGGACCCCCCGAGGGACACGGTCGAATGCTTTCTCCAAGTCCACAAAACACATGTGGACTGGTTGGGCAAACTCCCATGTACCCTCGAAGACCCTGCTGAGGGTGTAGAGCTGGTCCACTGTTCCACGCCCGGGACGAAAACCACATTGCTCCTCCTGAATCCGAGGTTCGACTATCCGGCGGACCCTCCTCTCCAGTACCCCTGAATAGACCTTACCAGGGAGGCTGAGGAGTGTGATCCCCCTATAGTTGGAACACACCCTCCGGTCCCCCTTCTTAAAAAGAGGGACTACCACCCCGGTCTGCCAATCCAGCGGCACTGCCCCTGATGTCCACGCGATGTTGCAGAGTCGAGTCAACCACGACAGCCCTACAACATCCAGAGCCTTAAGGGACTCTGGGCGGATCTCATCCACCCCCGGGGCCTTGCCACCGAGGAGTTTTTTAACTACCTCGGCAACTTCAGCCCCGGAGATACGAGAGCCCATCTCCAGGTCCCCGGGCCCTACTTCCTCACTGGAAGGCGTGTTGGTGGGATTGAGGAGGTCCTCGAAGTATTCCTTCCACCGATCCACAACATCCCGAGTTGAGGTCAGCAGCACACCATCACCACTACACACAGTGTTGACAGTGCACTGCTTCCCCCTCCTCAGACGCCGGATGGTGGTCCAGAACCTTTTCGAGGCCGTCCGAAAGTCGTTCTCCATGGCCTCACTGAACTCTTCCCACGCCCGAGTCTATGACAACCAGATCACCACTACCATGTTCTGTGCTGGTTATGAGAAAGGAGGCATTGATGCTTGTCAGGTCTGTATTTTCCTCTGTTTATGTATTTTGGTGCACAAATCTAGTCTTTCTGTGCCCTCTCATTCATATGCTTGCATTTCTGTATCTTGGTGGATTTTCTGACCTTTAACCTGTGACACAGGGAGACAGCGGCGGTCCCTTCGTGGCAGAAGACTGTCTGTCCAAGACCAGCCGGTATCGTCTGCACGGAGTTGTGAGCTGGGGAACGGGCTGTGCTATGGCCAAGAAACCTGGCGTCTACACCAAAGTTTCCCGATTTCTTCCCTGGATATCTACAGCCATGAGGGTGAGAGACTCTCTTTCTTTTATGGAGTTTATTTGTCATAATACCAGAGGAAACGTTGGTGTTACAGATGTGTTTGTGCTTGTCTCCCCCACCAACAGAGCTATCACAACTTACCAGGGGTGCACAAATTGGCTCGGCCATGAAATTGGGTATGAAGCTCTGAGCCGACCTTGCAGAGGTCAGAAGGGACCTCTAGGGTAATAAAGACAGATACTGCTTTCCTGAACCATTAATACCCCAACTGTGAGCAGAGTTACTAACATTGTTTAACCTCTGCAGGAGTCTATTTTTGTATAGTTAAAGACTGATTATAAAAGCCAAAGTGAATTTGTAATATGATCAATACTAGAGGCCACTTTTGTGATACAATACATTTTTTTTTCTCTGACTTTTTGCCTTTCTTGTTTTTCCCCCCACTTCTTGTTCACTTTAGTGGCACACAGCATCAAGTTGACAGTTATCTCAAAAAGTGAATTTACATGCAGACTCATGAAATTGTGGATGATAACCGTTTAGTTTGTCCTCCAGATTAAGTACAGCCTGTGCCATTTATTTGTGACTCAAGTTTGTGTTGCTAAAGGCTAACTGCTAATTTTTTAAGATTACTTAAACTGCACATAGGTATGTCATAGCAGAAACTGCATGCAATACCCCGGCTTTAGCATAAAAAGCAGTTATTCAAACATGTTTTGTCTTTTTCCTCACGCAAACTGATGCGGACTTCACTCTTGTTGCAATCAGTATTTTGTTCTCGTTGTAAATACTTTTTTGTTGTTGTATGATGTTTATTTGAAGCGTTTTGCGGAGCCACAGTGCAATAAAAATTGAAATCGTCTTCTCAGAGGAGCTCTTTTGTGTGCTTCTTTAATACCTATTGTGGCACTGCCCGTGTCCTGGTTGAAAATGCAAGTCAGATATTTAACAAAGTTTGTTAATCTTTATGTTGTAAAGAATTAGGCAAGACTGAGTCCTTGTTCAGAAATGTACCAAATATAAAATAATTAAAATGATCGATACAGTTAGTTCCTGGGTCATCGTGGTGAAATGGTAGCATAGATCACACTGTCAATGCTGTTTTTTCCTTTGGACCTGTGGGGATAAATTAACCAAACATTACAAACACACTTTGCTTCCTTTTACATTGTGCTGTTTTCACCCTTCTATTCATAAACTAAACCAAGAACAAACTGTGCTGCCTGCATGACAAATTCCCCACGTACTCAACACTTCCTTAAACTTAATCAGCTTCACTCTAGATGGCTCTTCAAAATAGAGAGTTCCTCAAAGTTCTAACCACA
This sequence comes from Takifugu flavidus, assembly GCF_003711565.1. Taxonomy (NCBI): domain Eukaryota; kingdom Metazoa; phylum Chordata; class Actinopteri; order Tetraodontiformes; family Tetraodontidae; genus Takifugu; species Takifugu flavidus. The sequence goes on along the minus strand of NW_026622062.1, from coordinate 14,494 downwards.
AATTTAATGCTTCATCAGGGCGTTTTTAATGCAAATATTGCAGTGTGAAAAGTGCTAAAGTGTGAAAACAGCCACCACCAGACTGGAACAGTGAACCTACCGTGAGCCCTGCACATCTGGACTGTCGCTCAGCCCCTCCAGATCTCTGGATTTGATGTTCACTAATGAGTAGATCACCTCGCTTCTCATGGATGCCGGAGACTGAGAGGAGGGGGAGGAAGGATCGTATGGCGAGCGACGTCTGGCAGAGCGGAGTCTGGCCTTTGGATGTTGCTGTATATGACGTTGGATTCATCAAGCGCCTTCTGATGAAGGCGCCTTTTTTTCCACCTGCTGAGACAACAACAAACATATAAATATAGAATATAGCTCATTCTTCCAGATCACATTTTGACTAAAGTTTCCTTGAAAGTAACAGCGTGAAAACAGCGGAAAGTTTCGGGAACGGACTCTCCTAATCTGTCTAGCTCATTTGAAGGTGGAAGAAAAAAAAAGATTTCTGAAAGCTCTGATGAAAAATTGGTCGTATCAAAGAGAAATGTGTTATTTTATTTGGTAAGGGAAATGAGGGTTAGCCCACATGTGGCTATTCTGGACAAAGAAAAACGTCACCAACGCCCAGAAAAGGAGAAGCAATAAAAATGGCATTTGAGTGGAGAAAAGTGCAGCATCTTCATTAATGACTGACTCACCAGAACAAAAAGAGGGCGACCACGAGAGCTACGATGAGAGCGAGTCCAATTCCGACACAGCTGGGAGCGTCTGGCTACCTGAGGAGGTCAGACATGTCACCATTTAATCACTTTAACCTAGTTATCTTTGCAAACTCTACCAGACACAAACCCCGCTGCTCCTCATCCACCATGGCCAGCAGCACCTCGGTCGAGTTCTTCCCCCCACTTGGTTCCTGGCCTGGCAGAGGTACAGTCCAGAGTGCAGCGCCTCCATGGAGGGAATGGACAACACCTGACCTGAGCCCACCTGCAGCCCGTTGGAGCTGCTGGAGTTTGTATTTCTGTACCAGATGTAGGTATCTGCAGGGGGGTTAGCATCACTGGAGCAGGTCAGAGTCACACTGCTGCCCCACACCACATGGGCTGGGTTAATTGTAATGGAAATGTTCTCTGGGACGTCTGGGAGAAGAACGGGATCCCACACAGTCACATCGTCATCATCAGAAATGTGTTGAGTTGAGTTTATGTCCAGATACGTACAGTAGACCTGGAGGAGGACCGCAGAGGAGTTAAAATGGTCCACCCCTCTGCTGCTGATGTTGTTCCAGGCCTGACAGTGGTACCGCCGCTGTGATCCGGCTGCACGTCAGGGATGGTGTAGTTCTGCCCCGACCCGATGAAGCGCCCTTCCCTGTAGAGGCTGTACCCGTTGTTTCTCACCGGGGGGCTGGCGTCGCTGTGGCAGGTGAGAACCACCGAACTTCCTCTGACGACGTTCCCGGGTGAACTGATGGTCAAGGTCACTCTGTCAGGAGGATCTGATGGAGGGATGAGCCGGAAGGTTGAAGGATACAGTGAAATATGGATAGAAAAGAGTATGTAAAGGTGGAATGGCATCTTTTTTCAGACACATTTCTTATTTTTATTTCAGTTTATACACATCAGTAATTGCTGTTTTCAAAATTGATTAATGTGACTTCTGCAGAACAGTTTAATTAAGCAGATGTTGAATCAGTGATAGTTGATGAAATTAGGAGAAAGTGTGACGGGCTTACACAGTACATTTACGGCCACGGGAGCAGATCTGACCCACTCTTGTCCCCAGACAGCACAGTGGTACCTGCCAGTGTCCTCTCGCCTGGCTACAAAGACCTCGTTCCTTACAAGTTGTCCATCCTTGAACCAGACAACGTCCACTGGCGTGGGACAGCCCGACACACAGGTCAGCCGTGCCGCCTTCCGCCACGGAGCTCGACTGCACAGCAGCCGTCAGCTCTGAATCACAGGGAAAAGGGTGAAGTTAGAAGGGTGATTCAAACACTCGCTGGCTGGTTTATTCCTGTTGTTACCTTTTACATACAACTTAGTAGATGTTTTACTCTTCTGATCTTTGAACTTGGTGTAAAAACTGAAAAAGTAGTCCCCTGCATCGGTGTGTTGCACATCATTTATCTGCAGGCGGCAGTCACTGATGAAGTTGCCCAAATATCGATAGCGCTGCGAGGGATCCCTGAATATTGGCAAAGAGACGGCCTCCAATAACACCACCCTACCTTGTTTCGTCCAGTCAACTCTGGTGACAGTGCTGTAAAAAGGATTGGAATACCGGCAGTTAATCACCGCTGACGCCCCTCTCAGAACGCACAGATCCCTGTCCAAGGTCACTTCCAAGGATCCTCTCTGGGCACCTTTCATACAAGTAAATAAACTCAGTGATTAGAAGATTTGACCTGAAACGTTGAACCCAAAATATGTTGACTCACCAGATATCGTCGCAAGAATAATCAAAATATGACTTTTCATGCTTAAAATCCGCCTATATCGACAGAGTTCCATATAATCTCAATGTGCACGACCAACCGCTTTAGGGCTATTTATGTTGAACACTAACCAAAAGTGGGAGGATTTCATGTTACTTCCTCTTCTCAGATTTTTTTTTAGTGTTAAAAAAAAAAACTTTTGAGAGATTCCGGTTTATGATCTGAATCGCAAGCACCGTAAAAAGAACTGCTGCTGCCTATAAGAGAGAGAGACGAATTTTATGCTATAAGTAACCTTAAAGTATAATAAAAATGTGCTCATCAGCATTTTCTGTGACGTTCTGCGAAATCCATCTCTGTCCACTAGGCGCCGCTGCTGGAACATTAAACTAAACGAAGGCAACGCAGCTGACTGGTCCCCAGATAATCTACACAGAAATATCATAATTATGTACCTACAATTAATGTCAGACAGCGACTACGATGGCCAAGACATGAAGACGAAGAAAGGAAGAAAGAACAAAAAGGGGGTTGTTTTTGGAGAAGTGTAATTAAATCTTATTTTTTGAGTTAGGCAATTGTTTTTTAATGTTTGTATTTTAAAGGTTTGGTTAAGTTTATTTCAGAACCGCCAGAGTCTCGCTTCTATTTTCCACACAAGAGAAATCTGACAGAACTCCTTGAAAAATTGTTCTATTCGAAATTTATCTAAAATGATAATGAAATTACCGCTGTGTTAGTTGCATGGTTGTAACAAAGCAGCAAGGATCAGTGTGTTTGACTCCACCCACAAGAGGTGGCGCCAGGTGTGTTCCTCCTCAGCCAATGAGTTCCTTGCTAGCATCAGCTGTGAGGAAGTGGGTTTTGTTAGGTGAGATGGGTTTTTTACAGATATATCTGAGCATTAAATGCTGTGACATGCGACTGAAGTGTGTTTGTGCGTTTCAGTGTGGTGAATCACTCCGTTGCTTCAGTGCCGGAGGCCAGCAGAGATGGTGGCGAGTTCTTCTGCGTCAAACAGGAAGAGCTCAGCTACGGCAAGAAAATCAAAGACGCGTTGTTCCCGTGGTAAGCTCCACCCGTCTGTGCGACGCTGCACCGACAGCCACTGTCCTCCCTTTGCCCTTTTCTTTCACCTCTCTTCTTGGTTAACGCACAGAAACATCAGCACTATGCTAGTTTGGACGTCAGGCTGTTGTTGCTAACTGTGTCTGTCTTTGTTCCAGTGACTGTGAGAGCCGGGAGGTTCTCACACTCTTGTGCCAAGGTAAGATGTTTGCTGAGATATACTATCACTGTCCGACACACTCTGGACACTCTCCCACCTTATTTCACACGCTGGGCTACTCTTTCTCTCGTGATCTTTGTGTTTTTCTTTGCTTCCTTGATGCTTACACATCCTGTCTGGCATTTTAATCCCCTCCTTTATGCCTATCTTGTCTGTTTTCCCCCAGTTGTGTCCTAAAATTACCCCCACACTGTTTGATTTTCTATCTGCTCTCTCCCCTCAGACTGCGGCAGGCGTAGTTTTGCAGCAGACCGTATAGTCGGTGGTGTAGATGCCAGGCAGGGAAGTTGGCCTTGGCAGGTGAGCCTCCAGTATGATGGAGTCCACCAGTGCGGGGGGTCCATCATCTCAAACCGCTGGATCGTCTCTGCAGCACACTGCTTCCCCAAGTAAGCAAGAGAGCTGCATAAAATGCAAACTCTTGTCTGTATGGATACAAGAGCAGTATATATCTTCTGTGCTAGGCGGTATAGCTTTCTTAACCGCTGGAGTGTGTTGCTGGGCTCCATCTCCAACAAACCTGTCAATGCCAACGTGGCGGAGGTTAAGACTATCGTTTACCACAGCAGCTACCTGCCCTTTGTGGATGCTAACATCGATGACAACAGCAGGGACATCGCCGTTCTCGCCCTCACCCAGCCTCTCACGTTCAACGGTATGAAGGCAGACACACACACACACACACACACGATTTCATGATAACAGTTTTTACAGATGAGGAAGAAGGAGCGCAATCTCTTTTCCACGGAAAAGTTTGTGACCCCACAGCACAGATTTGAATAATTATATCATGTGTACAGATTAACTGAGAACATTAAATGAACTATATACACATGTCAACTTTTCTGGGCTAATATTTTATGTTAGATTCGTGGCTGGTTAATTGTTGAATTCTTCTTGTTAATTTATAACGTGTTATATAATTGAAGATCTTCCACTTGGGCATTGCTGCCATCTAGTGTTTATCATATAGAATTACAGCCCCTGTATTCGTGCACGTCAGTAAGATGATGTAATTTGCTTTTTGTGTACATTTACAGAGTACATCCAGCCTGTCTGTCTGCCAACACATGGACAAAGATTAATAGATGGGCAAATGGGAACAATTACTGGCTGGGGAAATGTCGGATACTTCAGTGAGTTTATATTTTATGACAATTGTTATTGTTTTTTTTTTTTTTTACAAAAGACCGGCTAATATCTACAGAGTTTGACAGTTTTGTTGCCTGTCAGGGCACCTTGCAGATGTCCTTCAGGAGGCACATGCGCCCATCATCAGCGATGCCGTATGCAACGCTCCTGATTACTATGACAACCAGATCACCACTACCATGTTCTGTGCTGGTTATGAGAAAGGAGGCATTGATGCTTGTCAGGTCTGTATTTTCCTCTGTTTATGTATTTTGGTGCACAAATCTAGTCTTTCTGTGCCCTCTCATTCATATGCTTGCATTTCTGTATCTTGGTGGATTTTCTGACCTTCTTAACCTGTGACACAGGGAGACAGCGGCGGTCCCTTCGTGGCAGAAGACTGTCTGTCCAAGACCAGCCGGTATCGTCTGCACGGAGTTGTGAGCTGGGGAACGGGCTGTGCTATGGCCAAGAAACCTGGCGTCTACACCAAAGTTTCCCGATTTCTTCCCTGGATATCTACAGCCATGAGGGTGAGAGACTCTCTTTCTTTTATGGAGTTTATTTGTCATAATACCAGAGGAAACGTTGGTGTTACAGATGTGTTTGTGCTTGTCTCCCCCACCAACAGAGCTATCACAACTTACCAGGGGTGCACAAATTGGCTCGGCCATGAAATTGGGTATGAAGCTCTGAGCCGACCTTGCAGAGGTCAGAAGGGACCTCTAGGGTAATAAAGACAGATACTGCTTTCCTGAACCATTAATACCCCAACTGTGAGCAGAGTTACTAACATTGTTTAACCTCTACAGGAGTCTATTTTTGTATAGTTAAAGACTGATTATAAAAGCCAAAGTGAATTTGTAATATGATCAATACTAGAGGCCACTTTTGTGATACAATACATTTTTTTTCTGTGCCTTTCTTGTTTTTCCCCCACTTCTTGTTCACTTTAGTGGCACACAGCATCAAGTTGACCGTTATCTCAAAAAGTGAATTTACATGCAGACTCATGAAATTGTGGATGATAACCGTTTAGTTTGTCCTCCAGATTAAGTACAGCCTGTGCCATTTATTTAGTACTCAAGTTTGTGTCGCTAAAGGCTAACTGCTAATTTTTTAAGATTACTTAAACTGCACATAGGTATGTCATAGCAGAAACTGCATATGCAATACCCCGGCTTTAGCATAAAAAGCAGTTATTCAAACATGTTTTGTCTTTTTCCTCACGCGAACTGATGCGGACTTCACTCTTGTTGCAATCAGTATTTTGTTCTCGTTGTAAATAGTTTTTTGTTGTTTATGATGTTTATTTGAAGCGTTTTGCGGAGCCACAGTGCAATAAAAAAATTGAAATCGTCTTCTCAGAGGAGCTCTTTTGTGTGCTTCTTTAATGCCTATTGTGGCACTGCCTGTGTCCTGGTTGAAAATGCAAGTCAGATATTTAACAAAGTTTGTTAATCTTTATGTTGTAAAGAATTAGGCAAGACTGAGTCCTTGTTCAGAAATGTACCAAATATAAAATAATTAAAATGATCGATACAGTTAGTTCCTGGGTCATCATGGTGAAATGGTAGCATAGATCACACTGTCGATGCTGTTTTTTCCTTTGGACCTGTGGGGATAAATTAACCAAACATTACAAACACACTTTGCTTCCTTTTACATTGTGCTGTTGTTTTCACCCTTCTATTCATAAACTAAACCAAGAACAAACTGTGCTGCCTGCATGACAAATTCCCCACGTACTCAACACTTCCTTAAACTTAATCAGATTCACTCTAGATGGCTCTTCAAAATAGAGAGTTCCTCAAAGTTCTAACCACAAATTTAATGCTTCATCAGGGCGTTTTTAACGCAACTATTGCAGTGTGAAAAGTGCTAAAGTGTGAAAACAGCCACCACCAGACTGGAACAGTGAACCTACCGTGAGCCCTGCACATCTGGACTGTCGCTCAGCCCCTCCAGATCTCTGGATTTGATGTTCACTAATGAGTAGGTCACCTCGCTTCTCATGGATGCCGGAGACTGAGAGGAGGAGGAGGAAGGGATCGTATGGCGAGCGACGTCTGGCAGAGCGGAGTCTGGCCTTTGGATGTTGCTGTATATGACGTTGGATTCATCAAGCGCCTTCTGATGAAGGCGCCTTTTTTTCCACCTGCTGAGACAACAACAAACATATAAATATAGAATATAGCTCATTCTTCCAGATCACATTTTGACTAAAGTTTCCTTGAAAGTAGCAGCGGAAAACAGCGTGAAAGTTTCGGGAACGGACTCTCCTCATCTGTCTAGCTCAGGGGTCACCAACCTTTTTGAAACCAAGAGCTACGTCATGGGTTCCGAGTCCTGTGAAGGGCTACCGCTTGACACACTCCTCTAAAATAACAAATTGTCTGTGTGTGTGTGTGTGTGTGTGTGTATCAATAACTTAGAGTGGGTAACAGAAAAGATCAATATTCAACACTTTAATATTATTAATCTCAGCAATTGTTCAGATGATCACTTCTACATTTGATCAGAAAAAAAATGTCGAGTTTTCCCCAGACCTTTTCAACCATAAGAAACTAAACCATTTTAACAATTCATAAACTATGTTGAACCATGTTTTAAAAAGTTATGCAACATTTAAAAAAAAAATCAACTTTCCTATTGAATAAATCTTAACTGAACAAATCTACTGCAATTCTGCTCAAAATCTGTTACATTTTATAAACACACTTTTTAGCTCATGGGCCTTCTCTGACTGTAGAATGCTTCCCGGTGGGTAGTTAGCATTAGCATTGTAGCTTTCATGACACGTAGTGAAGCGTCGCTCCACATGTGCTGCTTCGCTGTCATCACAGTCGCCCCACAAATGCAACATACACATCTTCCTTTCACAGTAGTAAAAAATGACTCTTCCTCCCATTCACTTTGAAAATGATAAATTTACTGTCTTCTTTTTGCCAGGTTTTTGGGGTAGAAAATTGCCCTCCACTCACCATCTTCACTGCCTGCTAGTTTATTCTCCACAAGCGCAAAGGTTCTTTCATGCGCACAATACTGACCTTTGAACTAGGTCAGAGTTCACCTTCACTTTATTTAGATTTTTATTTATTTTTAAGACATTGTCATTTTAAAATCTATGTAAATGCAGGTGTGATTTTAAAAAAATAGCGGTAGAAAAAATTTCTTAGATGCACCTCACTTTTCTTAGATGCACGAGTTTTGCTATTTTTAGAACAGGCTTGGTCGCATCAAAGAGAAATGTGTTATTTTATTTGGTAAGGGAAATGAGGGTTAGCCCACATGTGGCAATTCTGGACAAAGAAAAACGTCATACAACGCCCAGAAAAGGAGAAGCAAAATGACATTTGAGTGGAGAAAAGTGCAGCATCTTCATTAATGACTGACTCACCAGAACAAAAAGAGGGCGACCACGAGAGCTACGATGAGAGCGAGTCCAATTCCGACCACAGCTGGGAGCGTCTGGCTACCTGAGGAGGTCAGACATGTCACCATTTAATCACTTTAACCTAGTTATCTTTGCAAACTCTACCAGACACAAACCCCGCTGCTCCTCATCCACCATGGCCAGCAGCACCTCGGTCGAGTTCTTCCCCCCCACTTGGTTCCTGGCCTGGCAGAGGTACAGTCCAGAGTGCAGCGCCTCCATGGAGGGAATGGACAACACCTGACCTGAGCCCACCTGCGGCCTGTTGGAGCTGCTGGAGTTTGTATTTCTGTACCAGATGTAGGTATCTGCAGGGGGGTTAGCATCACTGGAGCAGGTCAGATTCACACTGCTGCCCCACACCACATGGGCTGGGTTAATTGTAATGGAAATGTTCTCTGGGACGTCTGGGAGAAGAACGGGATCCCACACAGTCACATCGTCATCATCAGAAATGTGTTGAGTTGAGTTTATGTCCAGATACGTACAGTAGACCTGGAGGAGGACCGCAGAGGAGTTAAAATGGTCCACCCCTCTGCTGCTGATGCTGTTCCAGGCCTGACAGTGGTACCGCCCGCTGTGATCCGGCTGCACGTCAGGGATGGTGTAGTTCTGCCCCAACCCGATGAAGCGCCCTTCCCTGTAGAGGCTGTACCCGTTGTTTCTCACCGGGGGGCTGGCGTCGCTGTGGCAGGTGAGAACCACCGAACTTCCTCTGACGACGTTCCCGGGTGAACTGATGGTCAAGGTCACTCTGTCAGGAGGATCTGATGGAGGGATGAGCCGGAAAGTTGAAGGATACAGTGAAATATGGATAGAAAAGAGTATGTAAAGGTGGAATGGCATCTTTTTTCAGACACATTTCTTATTTTTATTTCAGTTTATACACATCAGTAATTGCTGTTTTCAAAATTGATTAATGTGACTTCTGCAGAACAGTTTAATTAAGCAGATGTTGAATCAGTGATAGTTGATGAAATTAGGAGAAAGTGTGACGGGCTTACACAGTACATTTACGGCCACGGGAGCAGATCTGACCCTCTTGTCTCCAGACAGCACAGTGGTACCTGCCAGTGTCCTCTCGCCTGGCTACAAAGACCTCGTTCCTTACAGGTTGTCCATCCTTGAACCAGACAATGTCCACTGGCGTGGGACAGCCCGACACACAGGTCAGCCTGATGTCGTCGCCTTCCGCCACGGAGCTCGACTGCACAGCAGCCGTCAGCTCTGAATCACAGGGAAAAAGGTGAAGTTAGAAGGGTGATTCAAACACTCGCTGGCTGGTTTATTCCTGTTGTTACCTTTTACATACAACTTAGTAGATGTTTTACTCTTCTGATCTTCGAACGTGGTGTAAAAACTGAAAAAGTAGTACCCTGCATCGGCGTGTTGCACATCATTTATCTGCAGGCGGCAGTCACTGATGAAGTCGCCCAAATATCGATAGCGCTGCGAGGAAGCCCCGAAATTTGGCAAAGAGCCGGGCCACCAATAACCAACCATCTGATATTGTTTCCACCAGCCAACTTCGATGACAGCGTGGGAAAAAGGATTGGAATACCGGCAGTTAATCACCGCTGACGCCCCTCTCAGAACGCACAGATCACTGTCCAAGGTCACTTCCAAGGATCCTCTCTGAGCACCTTTCATCCAAGTAAATAAACTCAGTGATTAGAAGGTTTGACCTGAAACGTTGAACCCAAAATATGTTGACTCACCAGATATCGTCGCAAGAATAATCAAAATATGACTTTTCATGCTTAAAACCCGCCTATATCGACAGAGTTCCATATAATCTCAATGTGCACGACCAACCGCTTTAGGGCTATTTATGTTGAACACTAACGGAAAGTGGGAGGATTTCATGTTCCTTCCTCTTCTCAGATTTTTTTTTAGTGTTAAAAAAAAACCTTTTGAGAGATTCCGGTTTATGATCTGAATCCCAAGCACCGTAAAAAGAACTGCTGCTGCCTATAAGAGAGAGAGACGAATTTTATGTTATAAGTAACCTTAAAGTATAATAAAAATGTGCTCATCAGCATTTTCTGTGACGTTCTGCGAAGTCCATCTCTGTCCACTAGGCGCCGCTGCTGGAACATTAAACTAAACGAAGGCAACGCAGCTGACTGGTCCCCAGATAATCTACACAGAAATATCATAATTATATACCTACAATTCATGTCAGACAGCGACTACGATGGCCAAGACATGAAGACGAAGAAAGGAAGAAAGAACAAAAAGGGGGTTGTTTTGGAGAAGTGTAATTAAATCTTATTTTTTGAGTTAGGCAATTGTTTTTTAATGTTTGTATTTTAAAGGTTTGGTTAAGTTTATTTCAGAACCGCCAGAGTCTCGCTTCTATTTTCCACACAAGAGAAATCTGACAGAACTTCTTGAAAAATTGTTCTATTCGAAATTTATCTAAAATTATAATGAGATTACCGCTGTGTTAGTTGCATGGTTGTAACAAAGCAGCAAGGATCAGTTTGTTTGACTCCACCCACAAGAGGTGGCGCCAGGTGTGTTCCTCCTCAGCCAATGAGTTCCTTGCTAGCATCAGCTGTGAGGAAGTGGGTTTTGTTAGGTGAGATGGGTTTTTTACAGATCTATCTGAGCATTAAATGCTGTGACATGCGACTGAAGTGTGTTTGTGCGTTTCAGTGTGGTGAATCACTCCGTTGCTTCAGTGCCAGAGGCCAGCAGAGATGGTGGCCACTGTCCTCCCTTTGCCCTTTTCTTTCACCTCTCTTCTTGGTTAATGCACAGAAACATCAGCACTATGCTAGTTTGGATGTCAGGCTGTTGTTGCTAACTGTGTCTGTCTTTGTTCCAGTGACTGTGAGAGCCGGGAGGTTCTCACACTCTTGTGCCAAGGTAAGATGTTTGCTGAGATATACTATCACTGTCCGACACACTCTGGACACTCTCCCACCTTATTTCACACGCTGGGCTACTCTTTCTCTCGTGATCTTTGTGTTTTTCTTTGCTTCCTTGATGCTTACACATCCTGTCTGGCATTTTAATCCCCTCCTTTATGCCTATCTTGTCTGTTTTCCCCCAGTTGTGTCCTAACATTACCCCCACACTGTTTGATTTTCTATCTGCTCTCTCCCCTCAGACTGCGGCAGGCGTAGTTTTGCAGCAGACCGTATAGTCGGTGGTGTAGATGCCAGGCAGGGAAGTTGGCCTTGGCAGGTGAGCCTCCAGTATGATGGAGTCCACCAGTGCGGGGGGCCATCATCTCAAACCGCTGGATCGTCTCTGCAGCACACTGCTTCCCCAAGTAAGCAAGAGAGCTGCATAAAATGCAAACTCTTGTCTGTATGGATACAAGAGCAGTATATATCTTCTGTGCTAGGCGGTATAGCTTTCTTAACCGCTGGAGTGTGTTGCTGGGCTCCATCTCCAACAAACCTGTCAATGCCAACGTGGCAGAGGTTAAGACTATCGTTTACCACAGCAGCTACCTGCCCTTTGTGGATGCTAACATCGACGACAACAGCAGGGACATCGCCGTTCTCGCCCTCACCCAGCCTCTCACGTTCAACGGTATGAAGGCAGACACACACACACACACACACACACACATACACACGATTTCATGATAACAGTTTTTACAGATGAGGAAGAAGGAGCGCAATCTCTTTTCCACGGAAACGCTGACGCTAACGCTGCTAACGCTGATGCAGCCTTTGATGTCCTGCTCTCAGCAGTGAGCAGGCTGCAAACACAGCACCCTGACGCCCTCCTCCTCATCTCTGGAGACTTCAATCATGCCTCTCCATCATCTTCTCTGCCCAAATTCACCCAGTACGTCACATGCCACACCAGGGACAATAAAACACTGGACCTCTTCTATGCCAACACCAAGGAGGCATACCACTCTCTCCCACTCCCTCCCCTGGGCCGTGCCGACCACAACCTTGTACACCTCCGGCCTGTGTACAAACCTCTTGTGCAGAGGCAGCCTGCTGTCACCCGCACAGTGAAGAAATGGTCCGAAGAAGCCGAAGAGGCCCTGAAAGACTGTTTCAACACGACCCTGTGGGATGTATTCAGCGACGCCCATGGGGAGGACATTGACAACCTCACCAGCTGCATCACTGACTACATTAATTTTTGCGTGGAGAACACCGTACCCACCAGGACTGTACGGAGCTTCTCCAACAGCAAGCCCTGGATCACCCCAGACATAAAGGCCCTCCTGAAGGAGAAGAAGAGGGCTTTTGTGTCTGGAGACAAGGAAGAGCTGAAGACTGTGCAGAGAGAACTGAGGAGGAAGATCAGACAGGAGAAGGACAACTACAGGAGGAAGATGGAAAACCAGCTGCAGCAGAACAACATCTGTGGGGTATGGAAGGGCCTGAAGACCATCTCGGGCTTCAAGGAGCAGAAGTCCCAACCTGTGGGCGACCGGGGGTGGGCTAACGACCTGAACTTGTTTTTCAATAGATTTGATCAGGTACCCACCCTCCCCCAGCCCAGTCTCCTCTGCTGTTACCCCCGCCACTGTCTGTGCCTGCAACCCATTGTTCCTCCTGTCCCCCCTCCCCCTCTCTCATGAACTTCAGCTCACACATTCCCGACACTTCACACCCTGGCCCATGCCCATCCCCCCCAACACACCCCCTGCTCCAGCCTGTCCCTCACACCCACCAGGTGAGAAGGCCCTGAAGAAGAACAGGGCAGGAAAGCGACGGCCGGATCGGATGGCATCAGCTCCAGGCTCCTGAAGTCCTGCGCAGACCAGCTGTGTGGGATCTTCAGTCACATGTTCAACCTGAGCCTGAGGCTGGGGAGAGTGCCACAGCTGTGGAAGACGTCCTGCATCGTCCCAGTGCCGAAAACACCGCACCCCAAGGAGCTCAACAGCTACAGGCGGTGGCTCTGACGTCTCATCTGATGAAGATGCTGGAGAGACTCATCCTCGATCACCTGCGCCCACTGGTGAGCTCCTTCATGGACCCGCTGCAGTTCGCCTACCAGCCGAGCATCGGGGTGGACGATGCCGTCATCTACCTCCTCCACACCTCCCTCACTCACCTGGAGAAGGCTGGAAGCACTGTGAGGATCATGTTTTTTGATTTCTCCAGTGCATTCAACACCATCCAGCCCAGGCTGCTGGGGGACAAGCTGCAGGTAGCTGGGGTGGATCACCACCTCACAACATGGATTCTGGACTACCTCACACAAAGACCACAGTTTGTGAGGGTGAAGGGCTCCCAGTCAGATCGGCTTCTCTGCAGCACCGGTGTCCCGCAGGGAACAGTTCTGGCTCCTTTCCTGTTCACCCTCTACACCGCGGACTTCTCATACAGCATCTTCATGTCACCTCCAGAAGTTCTCTGACGACTCTGCTGCTGTCGGCCTCATCACGGACGGGGACGATACGGGGTACAGAGAACTTATCCAGGGCTTTGTGGACTGGAGCCTGCGGAACAACCTCCAGATCAACGCTGGCAAAACCAAGGAGCTGGTGGTGGATTTCCGCAGGCGTAACAACCCCCGCCTGCACCAGTGAACATCCTGGGAACGGATGTTGACGTGGTGGAGTCCTACAAGTACCTGGGTGTTCACCTAAACAATAACCTGGACTGGACACACAACACAGACGCCCTGGTCAAGAAGGGCAACAGCAGACTGTTCCTGCTCAGGAGGCTGAGGTCTTTTGGAGTGCAGGGACCCCTCCTGAGGACTTTCTATGACTCTGTGGTGGGATCAGCCATCTTCTACGGGATAGTCTGCTGGTCCAGTAGCATCACGGACAGGGACAGGAAGAGGATGGACAGACTGGTAAGGAGGGCCAGCTCTGTCCTGGGATGTCCCCTGGACTCAGTGGAGGTGGTGGGAAATGGGAGGATGATGGCTAAGCTGTCATCCATGTTGAACAACACGTCCCACCCCCTACAGGACACCCTGACAGCACTGGGCAGCTCCTTCAGTGAGCGGCTGCTCCACCTCGCTGTGTGAAGGCGAGGTATCGTAGATCTTCCTGCCGGCTGCTGTCAGACTGCACAATAAACAGAACACCCGCTAACACAATCTGAATATTATATATTCTGATATGTATATTGTATTCACCCTCTGTACTATGTACAGGTACACAGAGGCCGAGTATCCATTTATCTGGATTATTGTAAATATACATCCTCTTTGTATATTCCATTTGATTTCTATTTGATTTTATCTTATTTTTCTCTGAGTG
>NW_026622061.1:0-19856 GCF_003711565.1 Takifugu flavidus | reverse complement strand
TTGTGACCGTGACTTTGACCACACCTGTGGTTCCGCAACGGAGAAATCAGATTTATTAAAATGGTTTCTTTCTTCTGACGATCCGGGGTGGAGGGGGGCCGTCCCAAATTCAGCTATTAAAATTCAGCACGAGTCCTCGTCTTCTGAAACGGGCCCTTGGCGTGCAGCAGGACCCGATGCTGGAGCGTAGGACGCCATCTGTGAGAGCTTCGGGCGACTCCAACAGGTCGGGTTCTTCAGTTCTATGAAGCGTGCTTTTATTTTGGAGGAAGGTCTCAGCTGAGGAGGCTCAAGGGTTCCCATCCCTGGACCTGCTGGAGGGACAGTCTGGAAGACCTGGATGATCTCCTGGAGCAGGTGGAGGGGAGGTGGTCAGGGCCGCCCTGTGACCCGGCCCATCATGGGCCTGACCGAGGAGCCTGGATCATATGAGGAAACCCACCAGGACACCAATGAGAGGAGAACGAAGGTGGTTCCTGCTGTCGTGATCAGAGAAACGTGCGGCCATGTTCGCTCCCACCGAACGGAAGCGCGCGGACATCGCGGCGGCGCTGACGCCACGTGAGCCCCGCATCTTTAAAGAGGCGCAGCGGGGCGACGCGGCCGCGGCGCAGGAGGCGGCGGCGGCAGGCGCGGCGCGGGCGGCGGCGGCGGCGCAGGCGGCGGTGTGGGGGAGGTTCCGGATACTCGCTTTCTCACTCCGCGAGCTTCCAGCATCAGCTGTTCGACGCCGCGCGCTCATTGCTGGAAGTGGGATCCGGATGAGTCACATGACAGAACTGGAGGCTGACATCTGGAGAAAAGGCACCGCGTCCCGGCTCGCACCGCCATACTGTCTTTTGAGCCACATTCCCATTTTTCTCGCCACATTTTACTCCCGCTCGGTGAGCACATTTCCAACAAGCATATTTTTTTTTTGCTCTTTTCTATTGCCCCCCCCCCTCCTCTCTCTTTCCTCCCCCCCTCCGCCTTTTTTCCTCCTTTTTTCCCATTTTTTCCTCCTTTTGCTGGTGTTTGAATTTGAGTATTGCCGCGGTGCTTCGGAGCGTCCCCCCCCCCATCCAGGCTTCAAGTTTCCAGCATGCAGTTGTTCTGGTCCCGGGGGCAGACGCGGTCTCACTTGCACTTTTGTTCCGATCGAGCAGCTTTTGTCAGTATTGAGATTTTTCACGCGTTGATTGGTGGTTTTGAGACATTTTCCCCACATTTTTGTTCCTTTTTTGTTGTTGTGGTTGCTTTGGTTTGCATTTTGCAGTGTTGCTTGTTTGCCTTCGAGTTTTGTGATTTTGGGTCGACCTCACCGATCCAGACCTTGCTTTGACTTTCTTTCCTCTTTTCTTTATCTGAAGGAATCATTTTTAACCTGGTACTTTTCTTGCAGCTCGCAGGTTTGTCGTTTCTATTTTTATTTTTGGTTTTTTTTGTGTGTTTCACCTTTTTCGGTTTGCTTGTACTTTTGCTGGCAGTGTCGAGTCTCTTTTTTTCCTTTTTACGGATGTTATTTTCCTCTAGATGATGCTGGGTGGACGAGGGCAGTTTTGATTCTTGGGGTTTTTTTGTTTTCTGTGTCACCGAGGATGAACAGACATTTCCCCACTCGCAGGTATCTGGAACGAGTTCATGATTGACACCTTCATGTCTCTAATAAAGGTGATAAACGTGCACCTGTGGCTGTTATTTCGCAGGACTGACACAAACGCTTCATCAAGCCTTCTTTATCAATGTTATCTGAAGGTTATCTGATCGGATCGATCTCTGCGTGACGCGACATGGCCGGTTCAGACGCGGCTTGTGTGTTTTTATATTTCGGATGGTTGGTATTTTCCGTCCTCCTCCTCCTCCTCTCCTCCTCCTCCACGCCGCAGCTGAGGACCTGATGTAGCTGCAGGATGCGCCGCGCTCTCCGGCACCATCCAAACGCTGCCGGACGCGGCCGTCGCGTTTCCGCCCGCGGTGAGAACGCGCGTCCTGCGCGGCGGTGCGCCTCCATCCCGGGTAGCACTTTGAGGATTAGGCGCTGAAGCATGAAGAAGCTTTTGAAGTGGCTTTGAAGTTTGCGGTGCAAGTTTAATATTTCCCCCCCGTCGCTGCGTTCTGCTACCTTTGAACATTTAGCCCGGCAACGCCAGCGGGAGGGAGTTGCGTGATGATACAAAGGAGATTTGTATCATCGGAGGGGGGCCTCCAAACATCAGCGTCCCTCCGACAGCTCTACACACGCGTGGATTTGTCGGAATGACCAACAAAACAGGAACGATATTTGTGTGTTTTCATAAAGGCTGCGGCGCCTGTGAGGAGCTCAGACTCCGCCAGGACGTCACAACAATTTCAAAGACGTGAAGCGCACAGCAGCTGCCCTCGCTGACCGACAAGGCTTAGCGCTAAGTTAGCCTGGGTCCTTCTGGGATGTTTGTTCCATCATGAGGAAAACCCAACAACAAACTTCTGATCCGCGCGCTCTTGGCAGGCCGAAGGATGATGAATAATAACGGAGGGGACGCTGGAACGGCCTCCTCGCCCAAGCCCGGCGGCCACGTGGAGCGGCGCCGTGTCCAGATGTTTCTTGGCTGGCGCGCTCGCCTTCCCTGGCTGCTCACCTCCGTAGGAAAATAATGAAATTCCGACTTGATTGATTGTGTGGCTCGGGCTGTGCGAACGCCGGCCGGGCCAGCTGTGTCTCTCAGCAGAACGAGGCTGCGCCGCCCCGACCCTGGCGGCCCACCAGCGGCAATATGTTCACAACCCGGAGGGTGATAGGAAAGCAAGGGATGGTCGACCCCCACGCGACACCTCCAGAGGAGAGGAGACGCCAAGAACGCTTCCCCGCCAGCCTGAAAACCATAAAAACATTCAGCTGTATTCAAATGTGCATGACCGGAGTGCATATAATTGGAAAAATGACCCTCTTTGATGGCAGAATATTCCTTCATTCTCTGCGCAGCGAGTCCATAAATGCAACCTGTGGAAATTTAAAGTCATTTAAATTCCACTGAGGCGTTGCCAAGTCTTTGAAGCCCAAAAAATTGCTTGTCACCCTTTCACAATTCACATTATTGAGCACATGGCGCCTCCCAGGAGCACCTAGAAATAAGAAACATCCCTGTGCAAACTCTTGATTGTGGGGAGCTGAAAAAGCATCGATTCAAATGTCCCTGACTGATGGAACACGCAGGGCCGCTGAAACGTAGCTTCTCCTGCAGAGCATCCGCTAACAAATGCTCATTTTTCCACATTTAAACTCCTGCCAGCTGCAGCTGTAACCGTGAGTGCTAATGACAACAACATCCTGATTGTGGTACAGCCACAGGGTCCAGCCCTCCAAAACAGCATCATGTCCAGGAGGAGTGCCCAATGAGCTCTACTACTTACCACACCGGTAATATTTGATGGTAGATTGTCTGCAGTAATTTTGTTTTTCAAATAAATATAATAATATCTTCTGTGTAACATAGGTTGACTCTAGAGACTGTGGATTTCAAATTGAACAGACTCAACTGGATGCTTTTCCTGAGGCTCCCCTGACAAGAGCTCCATGTGGGGATGCAAACATGCAGGAGTACCTGGACTTGGCCATGCAGAGCAATCATTTACAGAAGGCAGAGTACTGGCCGTCTGCAACTGAGCTGTATCTGAAACTAAAAGAAATTACTCAGCTATGATTGAAAAGACATTATTAGAAAGGTGTAACTTGTACACAAAGTGTCTTAATTTGTCACCCACAGCATCATTATTTTAAAGAGGGAAATATGAATAAACATAATGCGTAGTAATGAGCATGGATTTCCTTTTTTTTTAATAGATAAAATCGTGAACTACTGTTTCATGAACAGAACACAGTTTCAGAATGATGACCCCCCCCCCCCCCCCCCCCCCCACCCCATAACAGCAGCAGAACAATAAACATTTTTTGAGTCCAATATGGCTCATAAAAAGCCAAATCTGTGTTCTGAATTCCAAAGTCCATTTGTGCCTTGAACACACTGTAGGAATCCAGGAGTGGTAATTTCAACAAGTTAGAACAAGTATTTGACATTGGGAATGGAGAGCCATCCAAGAACTCAATTTTTGGCAACGGTTCCAACCCAGAAGGAGGAAGTGATGTCAGCCCTGTGGCAAAATCAAAACTGTCTGGTTCCCAGTTTTTGGGAACTCTTTTGCAGGGTTTCTCCTGCGGGGGCGTGGTGGAGCCATGCCTCAGCCGCAGGTGGTGCCGGGGACTGGTGCACCTGCAGATGATCGGTAATCAAGCCACCTATTTATGGACTGTTCTCACGGGTGGCCAGCGTTGGCGTGTCTTGTCTGTTTCGGAATACCCCGGCTATACCCTCCTGGACTATCGTGAGACTTTTTCTTCGTGGATAACTTTTGAACCCGGTTATCGGATTATTGTTTGTCTTTATCCTTCGTGGACTGCTTTTGACCCCGCTCGGGATTTTTGTCGTAAGTTTACATTCCCTGTTTGATGAAGACTGAGTCGTGGTCTCCACGCCTTTTTGAGTTGCTCAACGTTCTATAAACTTTAATAAAGCTTCTTGGAAAACGATACGCCACTGTGTTCTGCCTGCTTTCGGGTCCTGATACAACTGCTCGTAACAAAAACGTCTTTCACAGACACAGCAGCCTCGCCTTCTGCAAAGAAAAAATGTTCAGGTAGATATACATGGTAATGTGCTTTTCCAAGTAGTTATAAAAAAACAAAACAAACCTTCACAGCCAAGGAGATAGTCTGCCCAGTAGGCCAAGATTACACTTTCTTTTTGTCTCCTGTTGCTCCCTGCAGGGCTGACGTCAGGTGTAAAGAGTCTTTCAATGTCAAAGCCAGCGAGTCGCTTTTCAGAGTGGCAGAGAACTGGGGTCAGCAAAGAAGGGTGTTGCTGTAGTGCTGTCAGAAACTGAAGGGCTGAAAGGCCATCTTTGAATCTACAACGTGAACACAAACACTTTCACTGCTGTGTAGTGCCAACAGCAACAACCAATTAAACTATCTAAATTGTATTATCTTAAGTTTATATATTTTATAAGGTTATATTTGTTTGTTATATTGAGTATTTATAGATTAGCATAAGGCAGAGAATGGAGAGACAGACATCATATAGGTAGGCTAGCAGTTGTAACATCAGAGATATACATGCCATGAGACATTTCAAGCAAATTTCATTTTTTTTGGGGTGGAACGACAAAAAACAAATGCAAATTTAACTTACCTGTCAATTACAGATGAGTTGCGGTCAATAACATACCATCGGACGTAGTCTGCCACAATGTCCTTCTTTTCTTCAGTTAGAAAGTTAGCAGCCGCTAACCAATGGTACAGCTGATTCACGTTGTACGTACTTCAGATAGCGACGGCTATGCTACACTTACTTTGCTTAGCATTAACAGGCTGTTGAGACGTCCCCGGTACGGCTGGTTCTTCAGTCTGTGCTGCGGCATTTAAAAACGCCAAGAACCGACCACAGAAACCACAAACCGGCGTCAATCTGCTCAAATGTTTGCCACAAAACGGCAAAAGGCCACTTGCATGTCGTCCATCCTGCGTCACGATGAAGTCCTTACCCGCTTTCGATTCAAATGATGGTAATACCCTTTCCGTCAGAAAAGTAACTTGTAAATTTGTTTTCTGCCGGCTGCTTTTTCTTACGGAAAGGGTATTACCAACTGTACCGACGGAACGCATCCATTGGCCCAACCGTACCAAGGGTCGGTAATTCCCTTTCCGGTAGAAAATGTTACTTGTAAATTTGTTTCATCCACTTGTAAAAGTGTTTTGCACCTCTCGGCCACTGTAAAATTGGCCTGAATGGAATGCTGACTCCAGCACGAGCAGCAAAAACATGGGAGAACCTTAAAAAAACCTACAAGGTTTGTAATAATTGTTTTAAATTTGGTCTAAATGTGACGGACTAATAGTTATAGCAAATGTAGCATTACTGTTTGAATTATTTGCTTATTCCCTGTTTGTAGGAGCTTCGGAGACCACCAACAGGATCTGGCACTGAATCTGGGGAGGTCACTGCTGACAAGTGGAATTAGTTCCCTCTCATGGATCAGGCAATAGGTGGCAGGCCCTCCATTCGGCCCCCATGCCTCATTGCCTCAGCCTGGGGGAAGAGCCATTCATTTTCTGAGTCAGGCTCCTCATATTCAGTCCCAGATAGACCTGATGGAGAGTCAGGGACGGAGGAGGAGGAACCAGGGCCAGCACCGCGCCAGCGCCAGCGGTGCGATAGGGTCCTGGAGCTGCTGGAGAGGGCCGAGGAAGGGTGACACGAGAGGAAGCCAGGGAGGAGAGACTTTTAAATCTCTTAGAGAAACTGGTAGACAAAATGTAAAAAAGAATGTATTAAATTGTTTAAGTTAACTTCCATCAAAGATTGCTTTCTTGGCATCATATGGTTGATAACAAATGCTTTATTCAAAGTTTAAATTTAATTGGTACAATTTTTGATTTTGAAACCAATACTATTTACAAAACACACACTTGTGTGTGTATATATATATATATATATATATATATATATATATATATTTATATAAACAAGTTGCATTTATCCTATTATGATTTTGAAATACCTATTTACAAAAATGGAACCCAAAAAATACTCAAATTAAATGGAACCTGCCAGAAAAAAGACTTTATGATGGCAGCCAGGTTGAACAGACGTCAAGCTCCAAAATTCTGGATTATAAAGACCAGTCCTAAATGCAATCATGTTCAGAGAGCTGGTGGGAGGTGGGTTGGTGCTGACAGGGCAGCAGTCAGTCTGCTCCGAATTTGCTCTCCACATTGCAGGTCTGGCTGCATTTGACCAATGTCATCTGACCCAAGTGCCTCTTCTGAGGGTTCCATGCTGTTACCATTCCACAAGCACACATTGTGCAGAATGGTATAGCATGCAATGACCTTGGTGGCAAATGCAGGCTCCACCTCTCGAGCTTTAAGGAATATTGCCCACTGTAGTATCTGAAGCCTGTGTATCTATTCTGTGCATGCCTTTACTTCTGTAAGGCCGCAATGCAGCCAGCCTGGTGCCACATTAGGAGATGCTCCACATGTGTCCTGTGATTTCTGCCTCGAGAAATTGAAAAGATGGCGGAGGGAAGATAAATAAAGGGAAGATAGGCCTGTTGTTGCTTGCTGTAGTTGAGGAATAACATTTGTCGTGCAAGAAAAACAGTGATGATGCTGTCATTGGTCCCTTGCAGGTTCCTACATTGTGGTGGCCCAGAAGACTTTGCCAGGTGTCTTGGAAATGGAGGCGTCCTATGTTTGGAAATGAATAAAGCACTGACTGATTAAAGAGAGGTGGCCCCACCCAGGTGACACTGAAGAGCAAGAACACTTAATTTCCCAATGAGTGCTACAAAATAAAAATGAAAAAGCTGTGGCCATGACCTGTCGACAGCCTTATTTTATTAGTTTTTTTACAGCCTCAAGGTCCTGCATGTCTCGGGTGTGGACTGGAAAGTCGTCCCCGTGCGTGAAAGAATACAAATGAGACATGTGCATTGTATTCAAAGAAGCCTTTATTGTCAGTACAAAGAAGCCTTTATTGTCAAGTGCAAAGAAGCATTTATTGTCAAGTGCAGTCAATAAACCACTCCAATTTTCTTTGCTTTGCTTACACCTGGAAATGAGGTCCCAGAAGAATGTCCACAGCCTTTTGAAAGTCTGCAAAAGTGTCAAAAGTCTGGCCTTCAAGTCCTGGAGATGATGACTTTTTGCTGTTTGGACAGTATGCCTGAAACCACATCCTGTCATCCTTCAGGACCTTCCTCTACTTCATCTTTTCATGTTTGTCCTGAAAGGATGCAGCCCTCTGGAAGAGTTCATTGGTTTCATCCTCTTTCAGCCATGCAACATCAGCCTGTGGGAGCCCATTGGGAGCAGACTCCCATATTTTTGTGCCATCCCTCGTATGTCACCTAATAAGAAAACACACGATTATATCCGGCAGCCGATATATAGTCACTGAATACTGTGAGAAGAATTATTGTTGTTATTACTATTATCGTTTCAATGCTATAGTAAGTATAGTAAGTAGAATTAGAATGTTTAATCAAAAGGAATGTATGAGTGTTTGAATCAAGTATTGTAGCTGTTATGTACCCAGCACTGGGAGGTATCATGTTCAAGGACACGAGGAAGTCGTAGAGATAGGAGGAGAAGGAATCATGAAGTTGTTTTGATACAAATGTTGTGTGAACCAAATAAAAGAGGAGAGCGAGCAGCAGACGGACGGAGTTGAGAGAGGAAGCTTGAACTGCTCGTCGGCTCTCCCTTGCAAGGCCTCCTGTTGTCTGTGTGGTTGATCTGAGTCTAGTAAACGAACAGCGCGGGTGACCAAACATCACCCTCACAAAAATTGGTCCTTCGAGCCGGATCCCAAGACCTGGAGAGGAGCGCCGTGGGACGACCGAACGCCGAAGTCTGCGCGCAGCCGGAGTCAAAAGGACGTCCGAAGTGAAAGACCTTTCATCACGAGTTGACGGAAGGCCGGTCTTCGTCCCTCCCAGGGCGACCATCTCCAGTGACGGGAAGAAGGCACTAAAACAACTCAGAGAGATCATTCCTAGGTTTGACATCCCGAAGGTCATCTGGAGCGACAATGGAAGCCATTTTGTAAATGAGATAGTGAAAACTGTAGGAGTAACTTTGGACATTGATTTGAAGAATCACTGCGCATACCACCCTCAGAGTGCAGGATTGGTTGAAAGAGTCAACGGTACTATTAAGAACAGACTGAAGAAATGTATGGACGAGACAGGAAAGAACTGGATGTTTTGTCTCGACCTGGTGAAATTATGGATGCACATAACACCACACAAGAAAACAGGCATCACACCCTTTGAAGCATTATATGGGCGGCCTTATTGCCTACCATACTTTGCAACAACAAATGAGCTAAAACATGTTGAGGAAACAATAGCAGATTATCTGAAAAAAGTGTTACTTAACCGATGTGTGAATACAGTAAATGTTCCTCCTAGTCCTGTGTCTTCCACAGATTCCACCCCCCAGGAACCCATTCAACCGGGCGACTACGTGTGGGTGAAGAAGTTTGTGCGAAAGAGGTGGAACACGCCTAGATGGGAAGGTCCTTATCAAGTACAGCTGACCACAAAGACTGCAGTTCGAGTGGACGGGAAACTGTCGTGGATACACCTTTCCCATTGTAAAAAACAGAAAATTCTTCCAGGTGAAGGCGAGGGAGCAGTGGCGGACTCTCCGTAAACGGCTGACGGCCTGTATAGGTCCAGCAACGGCTGAACCCCGTCGGAACCTGTGAAGAGGATCTAAAAGGAAATGAAGTTGTTCTTCCTAATTGTGGTGAGTGCTGTGACGGCAGGACTCGTGAGTTTTGGTCTTTGGAATTTCCGACAGGAGGGAGGTAATCAGGGACAGAAAGATGCTCTGAGACAGGATGAGAGCTACGCGCGCGCTAAACACACCGTAGTTAGCCACTTAGAACATTCATGGTTAGAACAAGATCCAGAGTCCTCACACACTTACAGTTTGAATACATGGTGGCGCTATGCTACTTTCACAGCTCGGACACAGAATCATTCAACACAGAGGTGTCCAGAAGGTTATAACTGTACATGTAACTATCCCGCTTTCGCGCCAGGAGACAAAGGCACGCAATTAGTGGATAAGGGATGGTGGTTATGTGGACACAATGCGTATGCAGACCTACCAGCAAACTGGTCAGGAGTGTGTGCTCCAGTACATCTCAAGGATCACACAGTCATAATTTATGCTGCTAATGCTAGATCTGCACCACAGTTGCGTTCCAGGAGAGATTTGAATGACGAGTTTAAACCACATGACTCAGTGTGGGGCACAGATGTACCACGAGAGTTTAAGCATTGGTCAACCGGAAATAAAGTGACCATGACACTCTTTCCGTGGCTAGGAATAGGAAAGAACATATTGAGATTGGAAACAGTTGATTACAGGTTGAAAGTATTTACTAATTTGACAAAAGTTGCTCTCACAGGAGTCAAGGAAGAAATGACAGCGCTAAGACTGATGACCATGCAGAATAGGATGGCCTTAGATCTCATAACGGCCCCCCAGGGAGGAGTTTGTGCAATGGTAGGAGATTACTGTTGTACGTTCATCCCAGAGAATGATGCGGACGGTCACCTGATAGATAGCGCATTGAGAAATTTAACTAAACTACAGAGAGCTATGATTGACGATGGTAGTCCTCCACCAGATTGGCTTACAGGAATGTTGTCAAGGTGGAGGTAACTGTTTTTCAAGATAGGAATGATGATAGGGATAGTGCTGCTAGTATTAGCCATACTAGCTTGCTTTGTAGTACCTCTTGTTCGGGGTTGCATTGGCCGGCTCGTGGGATCAGCTGTTACTAGTACTTTGCTGCAGGTGGAAGAACGATCTCTACTGGACAACGATGAAGAGGAATCAGAAGAAGAATGGACAAATGTGATGCAAGATGTAAATGAAATGTTTGAGATGTCTTAAGCTGTACCCATGTTGAACTCTGAGTGTAAGAAATGTGTTTCTAGGAAAATGACGTAATGCATTTAAATTTCATGAAATGAAATGATGTAATACTGACAATGAGAATCTAGACGCATTTAACGATAAACAGGAGGGAAATGTGAGAAGAATTATTGTTGTTATTACTATTATCGTTTCAATGCTATAGTAAGTATAGTAAGTAGATTTAGAATGTTTAATCAAAAGGAATGTATGAGTGTTTGACTCAAGTATTGTAGCTGTTATGTTCCCAGCACTGGGAGGTATCATGTTCAAGGACACGAGGAAGTCGTAGAGATAGGAGGAGAAGGAATCATGAAGTTGTTTTGATACCAATGTTGTGTGAACCAAATAAAAGAGGAGAGCGAGCAGCAGACGGACGGAGTTGAGAGAGGAAGCTTGAACTGCTCGTCGGCTCTCCCTTGCAAGGCCTCCGGTTGTCTGTGTGGTTGATCTGAGTCTAGTAAACGAACAGCGCGGGTGACCAAACATCACCCTCACAATACTCAAACTTGAGCTTGCTTTTAATGGATTATCTTCGGTTGTGCTTCTGATGTTGCTGTGGGCCACCAGGGCTGAGGTGCTGCATCCATCACGGCGGTCGTCCTCTCGGGAGCCGCTACCGGAACCTTGAATATAACCAGTGTTTTAGTGTAAGTTTGCGTATTGGCGCACTTTAGTGTGGCGTCCCCAGGATATGGAGCAAAGAGTCGCCTCGATGTGTGGATCAGACGGCGATCTTGCCGTTGACGATGGAGTGGTGCGTCTGACGGACTTGTGTGCAGACGCTGGCCGGCTCGGTTTTCCAGGTCTTTTGGCCTTTTCTGCTGCAGCTTTAGTGAAATGTGGGAGAAAAAGGCCAATGTAAACATAACTCATCTAAAATGTAGCTTCAGTCCTCACTGCATTCTGAAAAGCTTGTGCATAATATTAATTATATAGTCCGTATTTTCCGGACTATAAGCCGCACCTGTATATAAGCCGCATCCGCTCAATTTAAAAAAAAATTAATAAAAAAAAGATATACAAGCCGCACCGGGTTATAAGCCGCAGATATTTATGTTGAAAAATTAGATATTTACTGCATGTACAGAACGATTTTGAACTGTAAATGTACATGTAAGTACCTGAACAGATTCTTTCCTAACAGTGCCTTTTAACACGGCAGCAACTTTGTTGATTAAAATGGAACAGAACCGAGAGAAAATGAACAGTATTTCTCTTCATTTCTCCTGTGTTTGAAATCACAAGTCACTTTCATCATCTTGGCTGAAACCCATGAAGTCGTCTTCTTCAGTGTCGGAGTTGAACAACCCCAGAAGCGCTTCGTCACATCTGTCTCCATCAGTCTGGCTCTCCGTATCATCCTCCGCTGAAGTTGGCTCTGAAGGTGCGCCGCTCTCTTCGCGTAGCAGTCCAGCCTTTCGGAACCCGTTGGTGATCGTGGATTCTTTCACAGCACTCTACGCTGTTAGGATCCACTGACAGACATCAGAAAAGGATGCTTTTCGCATGCGGCCGGTTTTTGGGAATGATTTCTCACCACTTGTCATCCAAGTCTCCCACTCAACCCGGAGTGCAGCTTTAAATGCCCGATTCACACAGATGTCAAGTGGCTGCAAATACTTTGTTGTACCTCCAGGAATCACAGCTGGAATAGAGTTTGTTTTGGTGATCGCTGCTTTCACAGAATCTGTGATGTGGGCCCTCATGCTATCCAAAACAAGCAGTGCTTTTTTCCGGTGAAAAACTCCTCCTGCGCGCTTGCTGTAGCACTCCGTTAACCATTCCTTCATCAGGCCTTCCATCATCCCCCCTTTGGTGTTAACTTTGACCACTATGCCACTAAAAATCCCCAGTGGTGGAAGTTGTTGTCCGGATGCCGTGCATGCCCGAACGCAGGTGAAGTGCGTTCTCTCGTGGCCTGTTGTTTTCAACAACACGGATGATGCGCCTGTCTTGTTAACAGTCCTGGTCAGAGGCAGAGCAAACGTCAAAGGTGCTTCGTCCATATTTATTATGTCGTCTGGTCCGATGGAGTGTTCTTGGATCTCTGTTTCAACGAATTTGTGGAAGTTTTTAATTTTTTCCTGATAGTCAGGGGGGAGTTCCTGACAGAGAGTGGTCCGTGTCCTGATGGACAGGTTTTTATGTTTCATAAATCTGAAACACCATGACGGCCCCGCTTTGAAATCTTCAATATTCATTTCGCGGGCGATTGTTTTGGCTTTAAGTCGGATCTGTAGAGTGGATACACCTCGGCCACCTGCTCGCTGTGTGTTCACCCAGTCCTCCAGGACATTTTCAAGTTCAGCCCACCTGCTTTTATGTCCCCTGAAAGCTTTTTTCGACTTTCGGCATTGCATTAGCTCCTCCCGCTGCCGCCTCCAACGTCTCACCATACATTCATTAACGCTAAGCTTGCGTGCAGCAGCACGGTTTCCTTCCTGGCTAGCTAGATCAATGGCCTTCAACTTAAAACCTGCATCATACGAACTTCTTCGTGTGGGTTCCATGATGAAGGGGCGAGGATTTGAAAACAATTAACAGTTGGTAATTTGTCGTCCGTGTTCTATCTGCTAAAGAAAAAGTAGCGTTTTCTTCTTTGCATTGATTTTTCTTAGTTTTGATTCTAGTTCCGATTAGAGCGCCCCTAGCGGTGGAAGAAAAATCCATAAATAAGCCGCACCATAGAATAAGCCGCAGTGTTTAAAGTTTAGGGAAAAAGTAGCGGCTTATAGTCCGGAAAATACGGTAACTTGGAGTCGGTGTGCAACTACGCAAAAACGATGTGGGACTCCGGAGCATTCTCTGGTCCCCTCCCCAACCTGTCCAGCGAGGAGATGTTTAGCCGCATGTCGTCGCTCTGTCGCTGGCTGTCACGGTGGTGCCCCGATAACCAGGTGGCCTTTGTAGACAGTTGGAGCACTTTTTGGGGGAAACCTGGTCTGATTAGGAGAGACGGTGTCCATCCCACTATCATAGAGGGCCATAAAACAGCTATTCTGCAAGCTCCGAAACCAGACTACAAAGCAAATGATGTCCTTTTTAGGACTAATTATTGTTGCAACTGGGTGCCAAATTATGCTGAAATTACAGCACCGTTGCAAAGACTGATGTATGATAACTTAAAAATGACTTGGACTAAATTGGACTGAAAATGCAGAAACGGCCTTCTGTGACATGAAGCAAGCCTTGGTGTGGAGCACAGCTTTAGCTTTGCCAGATTACAGCAAACCTTTGGTTCAGATGGTTGATGGCACAGGACATTTGATGACCTCAGTCTGAGCTCAACAGTGGAGCTAAAATGAAGCCAATAGCATATTTCTCCTCTAAACTTGACTCTGTAGCACAGGGGTCACCAACCTTTCTGAGACGGAGAGCTACTTCCTGGGTACTGAATCATGTGAAGGGCTACCAGTTTGATACACACTTCTGAAATAGCCAATTTGCTCAATTTACCTTGAACTAAATGTCATTATTAATAGTTAATGATATTCATCTCTGCAAAGACACTGATCATGTTAATGATTTCTCACAATCAATATCAACAATGATTTAACAAGATCGGGAACAGATGAATATCAATATGCAACACTTTATTTCTATATTTTGTCTTAGTGCAAGTGTTTTTAATTGAAATAAATGTTCAAACCATTTTAAAATGATCACTTCTCCAACAGTCCTAGGAAATCACAATGTCCCATTTTTACCAGCCACTGACATTTTTTAACAAATCATGAATTACTTTGCACCACGTTTGTACAAATAATAAATCATGTAAAATACAAAAATAAACTTTCAGATTTTAAAATAAATCTGATTACGTTTTGAACTTCACACTCAAGTCTGCAGATTTTTTCACATGAACATTTTAACATAAACAATTGTTCCATTTTACAAACACATTTAACAAATTCTGAAGGAGACACCAAATCTGGTGTCCGTTTCTTTGTCCGTTGGGGGGGAGCCTGGCGTTGCTGCGGTTACCAGTGTGTTGTCCTCTGGTGGGGAACTTGACAGTGCAGCTCTGAGTGAGTCTGGCAGATGTGCATCAGGGAGGCGTCTTCTGTGTTGGTTCTTGATGAAGTTCATGTCAGAAAAGGCTGATTCACAAAGAGAGGTCGAACCAAAAAGGCTTGCAACCTCCATAGCTGCTGTACATACACCACTGTACTTTTCTGTGTCAACAAGGCACCAAAGGTTTGGTGCAGCCTGAGAGGCTTTGAGCTGCAGCTCATTTCACAATGTTCCAATTTCAATTAGCATCTGTGCAGCATCCAGGCTGAAGGTTGCACTAAACTGCTGAGCAATGCATGATATGTCCACGTTCATGAAAGGGTTAGAAATGAAGGGCACACGTGGCTCAAGCTGATCCAGGTCACAAAACCTGTTCTCAAACTCTTGCCCAAGTCTTTTTATGAGCTGAGAGCACTTTTCTGCACTTTAGTCCAAAGCCTCACATGCAGAAGCGTTGTCTCTCAGCACCATCTGCACAGAGGGGAAGTGCAGCACCTTTTGTCTGTAAATGCACAGAGAAAATGTTCATCTTGGCTTTAGATGCATTTACAGCACTGATCCTCTCAGCAACAGTCTCACCTTTGCCTTGCAGCTCCCAGTTCAAACTGTTCCGTTTCCCAGTAATGTCCATTAAAAATGCAAGGTCCAGTGTCCAGCCAGTGTCCTCCAGCAGCGCGGCGTCTTCCCCTCTGGACCGCATGAACTCTTTTATTTCACTCAAAAGGGACAAAAAAAGAAGCAAAATCCGTCCCCTGCTGAGCCATCGGATTTCTGTGTGTAGGAGCAGGTCACCAGATTCAGTTGGCAGCTCCACTGGGGAACCATTTGAAAATATCCTGTTGAAATTATTCTAAATTATTCTGATTAAAAATCAAATTGGCACGCTGATTCCAAAATTACAGTCATTTCTCCCCCCCCCCCCAGCCCGTCAAGTTTTGAAAGCTTCTCCTCCAGATCAGCAAATTTCCCCTAATGAGCTGGAGTCAGACTGGCCAGCTGATGACAACTGGATCAGCTCCGTTGGTGCCGTCACCATTAAGAGGTGTGTGCAGCCCCCAAAAGGTCAGTACTGTCAATATCCTATAGGGGACACTTTGAACCAGAGGGGATCCTATAGATCAAAAAGTTGACCCAGTTTGATTCCGCACCCAAAAACGAACATCTGTCAGACGAACTCCAGTTGTTTCCCAGT
The DNA here is from genome assembly GCF_003711565.1 of Takifugu flavidus. NCBI lineage: Eukaryota > Metazoa > Chordata > Actinopteri > Tetraodontiformes > Tetraodontidae > Takifugu > Takifugu flavidus. Next base: position 4,134 of record NW_026622061.1, on the reverse strand, counting down.
ATTTCAGTTAAAACGTGGACCAAATTGTTCTGAAGAGAGGCGCTTGTGCTGGATATGACGCGATCCAACCACGAACACGTGACGTGTAGAGGAAGAAGAAGCGAAAGTGAAAGTTCTCAACTTCGGGCTCCATCTTGAGTGACCGAACCCTGATGGAAAACCTCTAATATTCAGGTAGCATTTGGTTCTTTCACTGCTGTCGTCTCGAATCAATGTTCCGCTGCGAGATGCGGCTTAATAAGCTGCGTGTGCGCAATGAGCGTGCGCGTGTTTCGGACGCACATTGCGGCTGGTCGACGGGAATGTTGTGACGGATGATCAAACTTTGTAGCGTGTTTCCTCTAACTGCGTTTTCCGCTAACCCTGAGCCAACATTTTAGAGGTTGAGGAAGCACATTTTAATACTCACAATAAGTCGACAATATTATTTGCAGTTAGTGGAAAAATCCACGGAAAGAGGGACACAAACGCGACAGTTTTAGCCTCCTCTCTTTGTCCCTCCACCAGGGGGACAATCAATCCTTTATTTAAAAAAGGAGAGTATGTAAAGAGGGAGAGATCAAGGCATTCCATTTTATTGTTTTAACAACTGGTTCTTTGTGGAATATGAATTTGTTATTATGGATTTATGAAATGTGTTCTGTTTTGAATAAAGCAGTCAAGAAAACGAAACAAAACCTAAACCCATGGTGTTTTCATATTTTTGGTCCTGTACATGTGGTCAGATAAGATTAGTCTGAGCAGAATTGGGTGTTTTTTGCCCTTTGCTGTGTGTCATCTATTCTATTCAGCATGTTGGGTTGCTTGACTTCTGTTGGGTTGTGGCAACTTGATCATCACTTCTGAGATATTGACACACCTTTTTCCTGAGGCTGGCTCCAATGCTGCCAACACACCTGGCCATGGATATGGTGGGACTTCTGTGATGAGTGGGGTCAGAGGTGGTGGACAAGCTCTGCTCCAAAACAAGCTTGCTAGAATGTTTGGGATCTCCTCCACCACAACCAGCAGCTGCAACTAGTAGCTGTGCACGCCATGCAGAGTTTTGACCTCTAGGTCAGGCTACAAATGTTTTTTCCAGCACTATCATGTGTTTGTGAGAAACATGATGCGCCTGATCAAAAAAAGCTGCTTGTAATCTGACAGACGAGCCATGATGAGATGTCAAGGTGCGTTGTTGAAAATGAAGATCCTCTTCTTTGAATCCTGTCTGAGATGACAGAAGATGATGCTGCATTTGACCCACTTTGATGATGTGATGACGTATTTCTGTTTAGTTTTGAATGCATTCTCATCTTATTTGTTGAATTTAATGTTGAGAACTGACATCTTGAAAGAATTTAGGTTTTCTCGTAAACCATAACCAGATAAAAAATGATTTAATTTGTATTTCCTGTATCCGGTTCTCCTCACGGATCCATGACTACAACATGTTGCTGCAAGTGCAGAGACGTTTGCTCTGGAAAGAACTTTAGAGCACATTCAGTGCTGCAGGATGAGGGGCTGGAAAAGGTGCCAGTTCTTTTCTCACTGCAGGGAACAGTTAAAAAAGCAGCTTAAACTCTGAAAACATGAAAATTATACAGAGACATCACTGATTTATTGATTCAGTTGTTATCCAGAATGGATTAGAAATGTTCCTGTTTGATAAAAATGCAGTGAATTGGGATTATTTAACTCCAACCTCTCCAGATTATTTACCTTCATCACAGTCTCATCACTATTTCTGATGTTTCCTCAGGATGGACGAGGACAGAGCAGAGTCCACAGTGCCCAGCTGTGTGTCCCTGAAGAGTGACCGGTCCAAAGGTGTTATAATAAACTTCAGAAGTTCAGAGGAAATGTAAGAAAACTAAAGCGTGATGATGTGTTTGTGTGGCAGCTGTTAGTCACATTAACAGCAGCAGGTTGTGAGTTTATTATTGGAGATGTTTAACACTTAAACCTCAGACAGTCATATAGTTACAGACTTAATGTGAATATTGTTGATTAGAAACAAGAATCAGGTTTAAACTGAAAGATGAATTCAGACATAAATGCTGGAACAATATTGAGTCTTGATCAGGTTCTTTCATCCTATAAATCAAAGGACTAATAGAGATGTGTTTCATAGTGAGAGGGGGGAGCACATCCTATCAAACTGGGACCAGGCAGCTCCACCAGGAGAGTCCTCTTGTTCACAATCTGGAAGCAGATCTGGAGATGCTGAAATGAAGCCCAAACAAAGTAAAACTGTTCAATATGAGATTTAATTTGTGATGTCATGAATTTGGAGTTGTGTTGATGATTTATTATAGATGGAAATCATTGGTTTACTTATGTTCAGGAGGTGATCTGCAGGAGGTGATAGAAGGTCATAAGATGAGTCTGAAGAGAAGATGTGAACATGTGACTGAAGGAACTCATGAAGCAGGAAGTGGAACCCTGCTGAACAAGATCTACACTGAGCTCTACATCACTGAGGGACAAAGTGAGGAGGTGGACACACAACATGAGGTGAGACAGCTTGAGAGAACCTCCAAGAAGAACATCCAGGACACTCCAATCAAGTGCCAGGACATCTTCAAAGTCTTATCTGAGCAACAGAGACACATCAGAGTGGTTCTGACCAACGGTGTCGCCGGCGTTGGAAAAACCTTCTCAGTGCAGAAGTTCAGTCTGGACTGGGCAGAAGGTTTGGAGAACCAAGACATCAGTCTGGTGCTTCCGCTCTCATGCAGGGAGCTGAACTTGATCAGAGATGAGCAGCACAGTCTTCTCTCACTGCTTCATGTTTTCCATCCAACATTACAGAAGATCAGAGCAGAAGATCTGACTGTCTGGAAACTTCTGTTCATCTTTGATGGCCTGGATGAAAGCAGATTTTCACTGGGTTTCAACAAGCATCAGGTCATCTCTGATGTCACACAAGTATCATCCGTTGGCGTGCTCCTGGTGAACCTCATCCAGGGGAACCTGCTTCCCTCAGCTCTCATCTGGATCACCTCCAGACCTGCAGCAGCCTATCAGATTCCTCCCTCGTGTGTTGACAGGATCACAGAAGTACGAGGCTTCACTGACTCCCAGAAGGAGGAGTACTTCAGGAGGAGGTTCAGTGATGAAGATCTGTCCAAGAGAATCATCTCACACATCAAGGCCTCCAGGAGCCTCCACATCATGTGTCTGATCCCAGTTTTCTGCTGGATCACTGCTATAGTTCTGGAGGACATGATGACCAGAGACCAGAGAGGAGAGCTGCCCCAAACCCTGACTGACCTCTACTCACACTTCCTGAGGGTTCAGATAAAGAGGAAGAAGCAGAAGTATGGAGGAAAGGAGAGACCAGAGGAACTGACTGAGGCTGATAAAGAACTCCTTCTGAAGTTGGGTCGGCTGGCGTTTGAACATCTGGAGAAAGGAAACATCATGTTCTACTCAGAAGACCTGGAGCGATGTGGACTGGACGTCTCCGAGGTGTCGGTGTACTCAGGAGTTTGTACAGAGATCTTCAAGAGAGAGAGTGTGATCTTCCAGAAATCAGTCTACTGCTTTGTTCATCTGAGCATTCAGGAGTTTCTGGCTGCCGTCTACATGTTCCACCGTTACACCAGGAAAGACACAGTGGTTATAAATAAGTTCCTAGAATATTCTGAACCAGTCACATCTCTTGATGACTTCCTCAGGAGAGCACTAAGGAAATCTCTCAAAAGTGAAAATGGCCACCTGGACTTGTTTGTTCGCTTCCTTCATGGTCTCTCTCTGGAGTCCAATCAGAGGATCTTGGGAGGACTGTTGGATCAGAGGGACAGCCGCCCAGAAACCATCCAGAAGGTCCTCAACAACCTGAAGGAGGTGAGCAGTGATGAAATCTCCCCAGACAGAAGCATCAACATCTTCCACTGTCTGATGGAGATGAAAGATCAGTCAGTCCATCAGGAGATCCAAGAGTTCCTGAAGTCAGAGAAGAAATCAGAGAGGGAACTGTCAGAGATCCACTGTTCAGCTCTGGCCTACATGCTGCAGATGTCAGAGGAGGTTCTGGATGAGCTGAACCTGCACCATTACAACACCTCAGAGGAGGGACGACGTCGCCTGATTCCAGCTGTGAGGAACTGCAGGAAGGTCGAGTAAGTAAAGATTTTTGGGGCCGGACAT
>NW_026622060.1:0-20458 GCF_003711565.1 Takifugu flavidus | reverse complement strand
TGCCGACTAAAACTGTCAATGACCAATAGAAAGTTCGTCCATTTTTCTACTGCGTCACACATTTTCATTATTTATTGTCATTTTGGGGTCTAAACTGGACCAGTTCTGTGAGCTGTTTTGCTTTTCTGTGGACCAGATGTTCCAGGCAGGTTCCATATCGGACACAGACGGTCACGTGACAACAGTCAGCCTTTAGTTCTTTATTACAGGAGGATCTGGTTATATACAGACACGTATCTGCAAAATACTAAAAAGTCTATGAACCCAAAGTACTAAAAAGTCTACATCCACGCACACGCGTGTATTAAGTGTTTAAACACACATGTGCGCGTACGTCACACTGTATATTCATGTGCTCCCCCCACCGAGGCCGTCGCCTGAACCTCCCACACACTGATACCGGCCTCCACCAGCCGGTTCACCTGCTCCACCTGCTCCACGAACAACACCACGGCCCCGTTCATCATGGACCCATGTCCGATCGCCCCCCCACAGCCAGGGCCACCTCCTCCACGGTGGACAGAGACCTGGCCCCCACCTTAACGCCATGGCTCCACGTTAACTGGGAGAGATCAACGCTCCCACCACCAACCACCAGGGAGAGTGGAGCAGGGGCAGGTGGAGTGGAGCAGGGGCAGGGGGAGTGGAGCAGGGGCAGGTGGAGCGGAGCAGGGGCAGGGAGAGCGGAGCAGGGGCAGGGAGAGTGGAGCAGGGGCAGGTGGAGCGGAGCAGGGGCAGGGAGAGCGGAGCAGGGGCAGGGAGAGGGAGCAGCGGGGCAGGTGGAGCGGAGCAGGGGAGGGAGAGCGGAGCAGGGGCGGGGAGAGAGCGGAGCAGGGGCAGGTGGAGTGGAGCAGGGGCAGGTGGAGCGGAGCAGGGGCAGGGAGAGCGGAGCAGGGGCAGGGAGGAGAGAGAGGAGGGGCGGGTTAGAGTGGAGCAGGGGCAGGGAGAGTGGAGCAGGGGAGGGTAGAGTGGAGCAGGGGCAGGGGCAGGTGGAGTGGAGCAGGGGGGGGGTAGAGTGGAGCAGGGGCGGGTAGAGTGGAGCAGGGGGGGGGTGGAGTGGAGCAGGGGTGGTTAGAGTGGGCAGGGGCAGGGAGAGTGGAGCAGGGGCGGGTAGAGTGGAGCAGGGGCAGGGAGAGTGGAGCAGGGGCAGGTGGAGTGGAGCAGGGGCAGGGAGAGTGGAGCAGGGGCAGGTGGAGTGGAGCAGGGGCAGGGAGAGTGGAGCAGGGGCAGGGAGAGTGGAGCAGGGGCAGGGAGAGTGGAGCAGGGGCAGGGAGAGTGGAGCAGGGGCAGGGGGAGTGGAGCAGGGGCAGGTGGAGTGGAGCAGGGGCAGGTAGCGTGGAGCAGGGGCAGGTAGCGTGGAGCAGGGGCAGGTAGCGTGGAGCAGGGGCAGGTAGCGTGGAGCAGGGGCAGGTAGCGTGACGGGTGCAGTTAGGACCCAAATGCAGCACTCTGGACAGCTGGACCGTAGTAATGCCTTTTATTAACACACGGGCAAACAGGAACTCAGGCAGACCAGGAAACACAGGAAATAGTCCGTTCTTCAGGCTCTGGGCCCACACAAAGTCTATGGGTTGCAGGCTCGGGGAGAGGGGACGAGCAGCAGCGAAGTCGGGGGCCGGGCGGAGAAGTCAAAACCAGGTGAGCAGACAGGAACCAGAGACGCTGAGGCAGAAGTCGTAGTCAGGGGCAGAAAGCAGGTAGGTTGTCCGAGGGAACAGGCAAGGCAGGCAGAACGAAGACAGGCAGGGTCGGTAACGCTGGAAAGTCTCGCATGAAAGCAGAAGAACAATCTGGCACTGAGGGAGTGTGAGGCTGGAGAATATATACACTGGTAGGTGAGCTGATTGATGAGGGAGGGCAGGTGTGTGATCAGTGACTGAGGGCAGGTGTGTGATCAGTGACTGAGAGCAGGTGTGTGATCAGAGGGTGTGGTGTGAGCAGGGCAGTGGAAAGGTACCGGGACAGGAGGGAACTGGGGGAATGGGGCTGTGACAATTAAACTATACCAACAAGTTAATACCAAGAAAACCAGCTTAACCAGCTCAAAGGGTTGAAAGACTCTCAAAGGAGACGCTCTCAGCTCGGGGGAGGGGGGGGAGAATAGCAGGTTTCCTTCCTTCCCTTCCTTCATTCCTTTCCTTTCCTTTCCTTTCCTTTCCTTTCCTTTCCTTTCCTTTCCTTTCCTTTCCTTTCCTTTCCTTCAATAGTCTCTTCAGTTCCGGTTTGTGTTCCGTTCTTCCACGCGGGTGTCAGTCAGAACAGAGAGGTGGATGCGTTGATCTCACCTGTCCAGGGGAGAAGGGTGCTGACCCAAAACTCCCCCAGAAGGGTGCGACCTACACTCCCCCCAGAAGGGTGCTGACCCAAACTCCCCCCAGAAGGGTGCTGACCCACACTCCCCCAGAAGGGTGCTGACCCACACTCCCCCCGGAAGGGTGCTGACCCAAACTCCCCCCAGAAGGGTGCTGACCCAAACTTGACAGTCCACCTGCTGCTCAGGAGGTTCGGTCGGTTGATGCTCCTGCTGGGCGTCAGTGGGTTTGAAGCGGCGCTCCTGACGCCTGGTCACGTGGTTCGGCATCAGCTGCCCTGTTTTCCTGACACCAATATTTACAATATTTACTACATTTTACTGGGAAACGTTGAGATGTTTTCATCCCGCGTACATGCGTGAATCTCCCCGATGCGGGATCAATAAAGTTTTATCTTATCTTATCTCACGTGCGCGCTTGATGAAGAAACCGTGTTGAACACGCACATTAACAAACGCAAACACAGACTTGAACGTGAACGTAAGAGCCAGAGGGCGGGTCTCGACCAGGCCTGACGCTGCAAATCAGATATTTTATCTCAACTTTATCTTCTATCCGATATGTTGGACCGATCAGTCACACACGATCTTGACCAGCAGGCGGCGCTGCTGCCTCAGACACGCCGGGCGGATCTTCCGAGGAATCCCGCTGGAAAAGTCGAATAATGTCATGAAGCGCGATGGAGACGTGATGCTCCTGTGTGCTCCTGCTGCTGCCACAGGTGGAATTTAATGTTCTCAGGTTCAGGTGTGTTCACCAACACGCGCCCGTGCGTCGTGCGTGTGACACGTGTTTCCCGAGGAGGTGTTTTATGTGTTTTGTGTGACGATCAGACGTCAGCAGCGGCTCCCTCAGGAGGACAGGCTCTGCTGGGTTACACCTCCTCCTACTCTCCTCCTCCTCCTCTCTCCTCCCTCCCTCCTCCTCCTCCTCCTCCGCCGCCGTCACAGCCCCGCACTTTCTGGACAACTTAGCAGCTGCAGGAGGAGGACCCTCTCCCCGCATCTCCCCGCAGGTCCACTGTTTAGTGTCAAAGACTTCTTAGATTGTGTTCATTGCTGGCACATAAAGAAAAATGCTTTGATTTACGCCCGTGCGTCGTGCGTGTGACACGTCCTGCACGCCTCCTCACACACCTCCTCAACCTCTTGCAACCCCTCACACCTCCTCAAACCTCCTGTACACCTCCTGCACATCTCCTCACACCTCCTCACACCTCCTGCACACCTCCTCACACCTCCTGCACATCTCCATACACCTCCTCACACCTCCTGCACACCTCCTGCACATCTCCATGCACCTCCTCACACCTCCTGCACATCTCCATACACCTCCTATCACCTCCTGCACAGCTCCTGCACATCTCAATACACCTCCTCACACCTCCTGCACATTCCTCACACCTCCTGCACACCTCCTCACACCTCCTCACACCTCTTGCAAACCTCCACACCTCCTCACACCTCCTTCACACCTCCTCACACCTCCTGCACAGCTCCTGCACATCTCCATACACCTCCTCACAGCTCCTGCCCACCTCCTGCACACCTCCTCACACCTCCTGCACACCTCCTCAAACCTCCCACACCTCCTCACACCTCCTGCAAACTCCTCACACCTCTTGCACACCTCCTCACACTCCCTCATACCTCCTGCACATCTCCTTACACCTCCTCACACCTCCTGCACACCTCCTCACACCTCCTCAACCTCTTGCACACCTCCTCACCACCTCCTCAATCCTCCTGTACACCTCCTGCACATCTCCTCACACCTCCTCACACCTCCTGCACACCTCCTCACACCTCCTGCACATCTCCATACACCTCCTCACACCTCCTGCACACCTCCTGCACATCTCCATGCACCTCCTCACACCTCCTGCACATCTCCATACACCTCCTATCACCTCCTGCACAGCTCCTGCACATCTCAATACACCTCCTCACACCTCCTGCACATCTCCTCACACCTCCATACACCTCCTCACACCTACTCACACCTCTTGCAAACCTCCTTACACCTCCTCACACCTCCTTCACACCTCCTCACACCTCCTGCACAGCTCTGCACATCTCCATACACCTCCTCACAGCTCCTGCCCACCTCCTGCACACCTCCTCACACCTCCTCACACCTCCTGCACACCTCCTGCAAACCTCCTCACACTCTTGCACCACCTCCTCACACCTCCTCATACCTCCTGCACATCTCCTTACACCTCCTCACACCTCCTGCACACCTCCTCACACCTCCTCAAACCTCTTGCACACCTCCTCACACCTCCTCAATCCTCCTGTACACCTCCTGCACATCTCCTCACACCTCTGCACATCTCCATACACCTCCTCACACCTCCTGCACAGCTCCTGCACATCTCCATGCACCTCCTCACACCTCCTGCACATCTCCATACACCTCCTATCACCTCCTGCACAGCTCCTGCACATCTCAATACACCTCCTCACACCTCCTGCACATCTCCTCACACCTCCTCACACCTCCTCACACCTCCTCACACCTCTTGCAAACCTCTACACCTCCTCACACCTCCTTCACACCTCCTCACATCCTCACACCTCCTGCACATCTCCATACACCTACTCACACCTCTGCACACCTCCTGCACACCTCCTCACACCTCCTGCACACCTCCTCAAACCTCCTCACACCTCCTCACACCTCCTGCAAACCTCCTCACACCTCTTGCACACTCCTCACACTCCTCACACCTCCTCACACTTCTTGCACACCTCCTCACACCTCCTGCACACTTCCTGCACACCTCCTCCCACCTCCTCACACCTCTTGCAAACCTCCTGCACATCTCCTCACACCTCCTCACACCTCTTGCACACCTCCTCACACCTCCTGCACACCTCCTCACACCTCCTGCAAATCTCCATACACCTCCTCACACCTCCTGCACAGCTCCTGCACATCTCCATGCACCTCCTCACACCTCCTGCACACCTCCTCACACCTCCTCACACTTCTTGCACACCTCCTCACACCTCCTACACACTTCCTGCACACTTCCTCACACCTCCTCACACCTCTTGCAAACCTCCTGCACATCTCTGCACACCTCCTCACACCTCCTGCACATCTCCATACACCTCCTCACACCTCCTGACCAGCTCCTGCACATCTCCATACACCTACTCACACTCCTGCACACCTCCTCACACCTCCTGCACACCTCCTGCACATCTCCTCACACCTCCTCACACCTCTTGCAAACCTCCTTACACCTCCTCACACCTCCTTCACACCACCTCACACCTCCTCACACCTCCTGCACATCTCCATACACCTACTCACACCTCCTCACACCTCCTCACACCTCCTCCCACCTCCTGCACACCTCCTGCACACCTCCTGCACATCTCCATACACCTCCTCACACCTCCTGCACACCTCCTTACACCTCCTCACACCTCCTTCACACCTCCTCACACCTCCTCACACCTCCTGCACATCTCCATACACCTACTCACACCTCCTCCACACCTCCTCACACCTCTTGCACACCTCCTCACACCTCCTGCACATCTCCATACACCTCCTCACACCTCCTGCACAGCTCCTGCACATCTCCATACACCTCCTCACACCTCCTGCCCACCTCCTGCACACCTCCTGCACACCTCCTCACACCTCCTCACACCTCCTGTACACCTCCTCAAACCTCCTCACACCTCCTCACACCTCCTCACACCTCTTGCACACCTCCTCACACCTCCTGCACACCTCCTGCACATCTCCTCACACCTCCTCAAACCTCCTGTACACATTCTCAAAATCCTCACACTCCTCACACCTCCTGCACATCTCTTGCACACCTCCTGCACACCTCCTCACACCTCCTGCAACCTCCTCACACCTCCTGCACACCTCCTCACACATCCTTCACCTCCTCACACCTCCTGAGACCTCTTGCACACCTCCTGCACTCCTCCTCAAACCTCCTGCACACCTCCTGCACACCTCCTCAAACCTCCTGTACACCTTCTCAAACCTCCTCACACCTCCTGCACACACTCCTCACACCTCCTGCACATCTCCATACACCTCCTCACACCTCCTGCACACCTCCTCACACCTCCTCACACCTCTTGCACATCTCCTGCACCTCCTCACACCTCCTCACAGTCTTGCACACATCTCCTTACACCTCCTCACACCTCCTGCACACCTCCTCACACTTCTGCACACCTCCTCACACCTCCTCACACCTCCTTCACACCTCCTGCACACCTCCTCACACCTCTTGCTAACCTCCTTACACCTCCTGCCCACCTCCTGCACACCTCCTCACACCTCCTCACACCTCCTGTACACCTCCTCACACCTCTGTACAAACCTCCTCAAACCTCCTCACACCTCCTGCACACCTCCTCACACCTCTTGCACACCTCCTCACCTCCTGCACATCTCCTCACACCTCCTCAAACCTCCTTACACCTTCTCAAACCTCCTCACACCTCCTCACACCTCCTGCACATCTCCTGCACACCTCCTGCACACCTCCTCACACCTCCTGCACACCTCCTGCACACCTCCTCACACCTCCTGCACACCTCCTCACACATCCTGCACCTCCTCACACCTCCTCAGACCTTGCACACCTCCTGCACTCCTCCTCACACCTCCTGCACACCTCCTGCACACCTCCTCAAACCTCCTGTACACCTTCTCAAACCTCCTCACACCTCCTCACACCTCCTCACACCTCCTGCACACTCCTCTCACCCCTTGCACACCTCCTCACACCTCCTCACACCTCCTCTGTACACCTCCTGCACATCTCCTCACACCTCCTCACACCTCCTGCACTCTCCTCACACCTCTTGCAAACCTCCTTACACCTCTTCACAACTCCTGCACTCCTCCTCACACCTCTTGCACACCTCCTCACACTTCCTGCACTCCTCCTCACACCTCCTGCACACCTCCTCACACCTCCTCACACCTCCTGTACACCTCCTCAAACCTCCTCAACTCCTGCACACCTCCTCACACCTCTTGCACACCTCCTCACACCTCCTGCACATCTCCTCACACCTCCTCACACCTCCTCACACCTCTTGCAAACCTCCTCATACACACATCCTGCACCTCCTCAGACCTCCTCAGACCTCTTGCACACCTCCTGCACTCCTCCTCACACCTCCTGCACACCTCCTCACACCTCCTCACACCTCCTCACATCTCCTCACCTCCTCACACCTCCTCACACCTCCTCACACCTCCTGCACTCCTCCTCACACCTCTTGCACACCTCCTCACACCTCCTCACACCTCCTGTACACCTCCTGCATCTCCTCACACCTCCTCACACCTCCTGCACTCCTCCTCACACCTCTTGCAAACCTCCTTACACCTCTCACACCTCCTGCACTCCTCCTCACACCTCTTGCACACCTCCTCACACTTCCTGCACTCCTCCTCACACCTCCTGCACACCTCCTCACACCTCCTCACACCTCCTGTACACCTCCTCAAACCTCCTCACACCTCCTGCACACCTCCTCACACCTCTTGCACACCTCCTCACACCTCCTGCACATCTCCTCACACACCTCCTCACACCTCTCACACCTCTTGCAAACCTCCTCATACACAATCCTGCACCTCCTCAAACCTCCTCACACCTCCTGCACACTCCTCACACTTCTTGCACACCTCCTCACACCTCCTCACACCTCCTTCACACCTCCTGCACACCTCCTCACACCTCTTGCTAACCTCCTTACACCTCCTGCCCACCTCCTGCACACCTCCTCACACCTCCTCACACCTCCTGTACACCTCCTCACACCTCCTGTACACCTCCTCAAACCTCCTCACACCTCCTGCACACCTCCTCACACCTCTTGCACACCTCCTCACACCTCCTGCACATCTCCTCACACCTCCTCAAACCTCCTGTACACCTTCTCAAACCTCCTCACACCTCCTCACACCTCCTGCACATCTCTTGCACACCTCCTGCACACCTCCTCACACCTCCTGCACACCTCCTCACACCTCCTGCACACCTCCTCACACATCCTGCACCTCCTCACACCTCCTCAGACCTCTTGCACACCTCCTGCACTCCTCCTCACACCTCCTGCACACCTCCTGCACACCTCCTCAAACCTCCTGTACACCTTCTCAAACCTCCTCACACCTCCTCACACCTCCTCACACCTCCTGCACTCCTCCTCACCCTCTTGCAACCTCCTCACACCTCCTCACCCTCCTGTACACCTCCTGCACATCTCCTCACCTCCTCACACTCCTGCACTCCTCCTCACACCTCTTGCAAACCTCCTTACACCTCCTCACACCTCCTGCACTCCTCCTCACACCTCTTGCACACCTCCTCACACTTCCTGCACTCCTCCTCACACCTCCTGCACACCTCCTCACACCTCCTCACACCTCCTGTACACCTCCTAAACCTCCTCACACCTCCTGCACACCTCCTCACACCTCTTGCACACCTCCTCACACCTCCTGCACATCTCCTCACACCTCCTCACACCTCCTCACACCTCTTGCAAACCTCCTCATACACACTCCTGCACCTCCTCAGACCTCCTCAGACCTCTTGCACACCTCCTGCACTCCTCCTCACACCTCCTGCACACCTCCTCACCACCTCCTCACACCTCCTCACATCTCCTCACACCTCCTCACACCTCCTCACACCTCCTCACACCTCCTGCACTCCTCCTCACACCTCTTGCACACCTCCTCACACCTCCTCACACCTCCTGTACACCTCCTGCACATCTCCTCACACCTCTCACACCTCCTGCACATCTCCTCACACCTCTTGCAAACCTCCTTACACCTCCTCACACCTCCTGCACTCCTCCTCACACCTCTTGCACACCTCCTCACACTTCCTGCACTCCTCCTCACACCTCCTGCCACACCTCCTGCACACCTCCTCACACCTCCTGTACACCTCCTCAAACCTCCTCACACCTCCTGCACACCTCCTCACACCTCTGCACACCTCCTCACACCTCCTGCACATCTCCTCACACCTCCTCACACCTCCTCACACCTCTTGCAAACCTCCTCATACACACATCCTGCACCTCCTCAGACCTCCTCAGACCTCTTGCACACCTCCTGCACTCCTCCTCACACCTCCTGCACACCTCCTCACACCTCCTCACACCTCCTCACACCTCCTCACACCTCCTCACACCTCCTCACCACCTCACACACCTCCTCCTAAAGCTCCTCCTTGCAGATGTCCTTCTGGAAGACATGTTGACAGGTCACCTGTTTCCCTGCTGTGATGCTCTGCAGCAGTGGGGGCTGCCTGTGTCCACAACACACTCCTGGAATATCAGATGCTAAACCCAACCACAGACGGACCTTCCAGCTTTACTTGTATACGTACTTGTATCTTTGTGAGGACTTTTGTAGACGTAATGCATTACTCAGCTCCTAACTCCACCCATCCCACCTACGTCCTGACCCCTAACCCTGACCTAAACCCAGTTCTAACCTCGACCAGGTCTGAACCCTGGGGGCCAGCCAGAATGTCCTCACTTTGCTAGTAGAATCTGCTGATGTACAAGAACACACACACAGATGAAGACGTGAGGGGGGACGTGTCCTCCTTCATGAACGTGTGTTCGTATAGAAGCCTGTTTGTTGGGGGATCAGGAGCTCTGCTGGCCTCAGCTTGGAGAGGGTTGATAGACCCTCTGGAGCTGCTGGACTGGGAGAACATAATGAGGAGTTGAGGAGAGACGTGATGAACGCTCCCAGCTGCCAGTCAGGCTGTGTCCACACAGCTGGAGCTGCCCACTGTAGGTGGTGCAGCACGCCAACGTTAGCTAAAGAAGCTAAAAATACCCGCTGCAGCTGTGGCGCTGGCCCAGAACAGTCTGGGTCTCTGACAGGGAGACCAAAGACCACATGGCACCTGCTGAACTTCACTGCACATTTCAGCCAAACCTTCCAGCTGTGGCAGCTGTTGATGGTCCCAGTGCTGCTCAGCCCAGTTGGTTCCTGTAGACGCTGAGCTCAGAGGTCAGCTGGGGCGCCGCCGGAGCGTCTGAGGTGCCCCCCCCCCCCCCGACCCAGATGTAACTGGGAGCTCTGGGAGCTGTGGGAGGTGGTGCTGAAGCTTCATGGCTGGGTCTGGGTGGTCTTCAGCAGGCCTGGAGGGTCCAGCCAGCGAGGTTTGACCTTTTTCCCTGAGATCACTTGCTGGTTTTTTTGCTGGGTGTGTGTGTGTGTGTGTGTGTGTGTGTGTGTGTGTGTGTGTGTGTGTGTGTGTGTGTGTGTGTGTGTGTGCTGCTTTGAGAGGGAACATACTGAAGGACTCGGTCATTCTTCCCTTTTTTTGAACAGTTTATTGTCACACTGGTGCTCAGAAGGTCCATGTTCCGGAGCACCAGAAGGCATGTTTGTGTCTGGCGTTACCGTGGAGACGGCTACAGAGACGCGGCCTCCCTCACTTGAGTTGACAGACCTTCAGGCATCTGTCCTCCTCGTCCACTCTGACGCTCCCTAACTCAGCCTGCTTTGGAGCATGTTTCCTATTTCCTGTCGGTGGAGGTTTGGTACCTGCGGCTCTGCTGCTGTGGGTCAACCTTCTGGAATCAGAGCCCCTCAGCAGCGAGGCAGGATTTCCTGTTTGAG
The DNA here is from genome assembly GCF_003711565.1 of Takifugu flavidus. NCBI lineage: Eukaryota > Metazoa > Chordata > Actinopteri > Tetraodontiformes > Tetraodontidae > Takifugu > Takifugu flavidus. The sequence continues at coordinate 9,482 of NW_026622060.1, read as the reverse complement.
ATGGCGCTCACATATGCTCTAATTGAATCCCATTACTGCTTCTTAGTCACCTTTCTCCTGACAGAGGACAACACAAGGCCAGTCAAGCATGTGAGGAGAACATGACAGAACATGACATGCTCATCCTGTCTTTTTATGGGAACAATAAAAGCACTGTTGCATCTGGGAACAGTCCTGGGTTTCTGTCCGTATGAAATGATGGTGTCAATGGAGTGAATGACCTGAGATGTTGATGGCAGACATGGGAGTAGTGGTGGAGAGGCATGTATGGTGCAGCGTGGGGGGGGTGAGCGTAGATGTGAGTGTGAGTGGGGGGCAGAGTGTTGGCGTGCATGTGCTTTAACCAATAGTCAGGAGGTGGATGTAGTGCAGGAACGGACAGTCAGGTCAGTGTTCACAGATAGAAGCCGGGACCCCTCATGGTTTGGGTGGAGGCCGTCCCGTTTAAAAAGATGGGGTCTATTTAAAAAGGCAGCAAACTTGTCAACGAAGGGGCTACTGTTGCCCAAGCAGCACCCCTTCAGCCACAGGGGCGGCTGGTGATGACGTCACCGTAGCGAGGTGGGGGAAGCGGGCCCGAGATAATGAGCCGCTTCCCCGTGTCCAGCAGACGGTCCACCAGGGAGATGAAGTCCTGCTTCAGAACCTCCGACTGCTGCTGGAATTTGAGGTCGTTGATGCCGGCCTCCAGAACCAGCGTGGAGGCCGAGGGGTGCTGTGCACTCAGCTGCAGGGCCGAGGATGTAACCTCCGCAACACGGGGGGCACCGGGGTGACAGAAGGTCCGGCTGTCGTGCACCGCCACGTGCCTGACCATTGAGGTCCCGACCACCAGCACCGCGGGGGTGGTGCGAGTGCACCTGAGTGGCCGCCTCTGACCGTCTGGAGGTGGGTGCGGCGGTGGCGGCGAGGAGCCTGGGGATGGTGGCGCCGGGTCGTGGTTGCTCCTGACCAGGATGGTAGCGGAGGGCCAGGTCGAGCGAGCTGACCCCGGTTCCTCGTCTGGTGAGAGCCAGCTGGACGGACAGGACCAGGAGGCGAGCTGGAACAAGCGCCCACGGGAGGGAAGTCCTGCAGGCTTAGGATATCGTACCTGTTATCCAGTGGCAGATACGGGGGCAGAGGAGGGGGAGATGGACGAGCCCCAGCGCCCCTGGCCACCACCGACCAGGGTTCCCTTGGTTTGAGCGGGGTTGAGCTCACTAGGGCTCCTGCTCCGTCCCCGGCGATGAAACCCTGCGACTCCGTGGGGCGGAGGGAGGAACGAGGCGAGGTGGAGGGAGCCCCTGTGCTGGTTAAGTTGTCAAGTGCGGAGGCATAGTAACCTAAACCATTGTCAGCATTAAGATCTGCCTGTGGCTCCAAATGGCTAATGCTAATAATTGGCTAATCTGGGGAGAGTGCCACAGCTGTGGAAGACGTCCTGCATCGTCCCAGTGCCGAGGACACCGCACCCCAAGGAGCTCAACAGCTACAGGCCGGTGGCTCTGACGTCTCATCTGATGAAGACGCTGGAGAGGCTCATCCTCGATCACCTGCGCCCACTGGTGAGCTCCTTCATGGACCCGTTGCAGTTCACCTACCAGCCGAGCATCGGGGTGGACGACGCCATCATCTACCTCCTTCACACCTCCCTCACTCACCTGGAGAAGGCTGGAAGCACTGTGAGGATCATGTTTTTTGATTTCTCCAGTGCGTCCAACACCATCCAGCCCAGGCTGCTGGGGGACAAGCTGCAGGTAGCTGGGGTGGATCACCACCTCACAACATGGATCCTGTCAGAAGGGTTCGAGCGCTACTTCCCAGCCACAAAAGATCCATGAACTGCCAAGGAATGGATCCGCGACCCATTCGTCACCAAACCGGGTGAATCCAGCATGTCGATGTGTGAAGAAGATCATCTGCTGGAGATGACGGGGGCCTTAAACGTCTGTTGGAGACATCAACTCTGCCGTTGTTCTGGATTAAAGTCATGGCAGAAACCCCGAGATCGCCACAACAGCACTGAAAACCCTGGTGCCATTGCCCACATGGTATCTGTGGGAAGCAGGGTTTTCTGCAGTGACGGCACCCAAAACCACGTTACGGAGCAGACTGGACCCAAGTAGCACACTTCGGGTTTCATTGTCCCCCATGAGCCCAAGATGGGACCGTCTCAGGGCTCCCACTGATTCAGTGCTGCTGTGAACAGCAAGCATTTTCATGCACTTTGCTTTTGTGTTGTGTCTTATTTTGAAGGTATGTTTAAACGTTACCATAGCGACCAGAGTGTGTTGCATTGTGTTGGGGCAGAAGGATGTTGCTCTGTTGTTGGTGCCATGTCACGGGGACGCTGCTAATAACGTTGCACATGATTCCACAGTCCTCCGAGAGTATGGGGTGTCCTCCACTGAAACATACAGTGAGTTGAAGTATCTGGAGCACTCACAGGCCCCAGGTTGGAACGCCACGCCATCAAAGCAACTAACTAAGGGATGATTAACTAAGCAACTAACCTTTTACCAATCAGCCAAGACACTAAAACCACACTCATCAATTTGATCCAACCGTTTCTTATTTTGGTTTCGACTGTCCAATACACTTGTGGATTTAATGAGTTGTTTCTTTCTGTAGGTGCTCACAAAAGGGTTTTATCATGTTCATAGCAAGCTCTCTGCTACACATGCTCATCACCCTAACAGAAAAGAGTGCTCACTCCCTCACCCTAACCCTAACCCTAACCACTAACCCTAACCCTAACCCTAACCCTCACCCTAACCACTAACCCTACCCTAACCCTAACCCTAACTCTAACCCTAACCCTAACTCTAACCCTAACCCTAACCTAACCCTAACCCTAACTCTAATCCTAACCCTAACCCTAACCCTAACTCTAATCCTAACCCTAACCACTAACCCTAACCCTGACTATGGCAGGTGACCAGAAGACACGATGTGAACCCAGAGGTGAACAGCGTTTTGTGTTCACTCTTTCATTTTAGTTTTGATGATCAGAAGCATTATGATTCTGGTTCCAGGAGTGTTGGATGGCAAGCATCTCCACACACACACACACACACACACACACACACACACACACACACACACAGATATATGAATTTAGCGATCATTAGAGGGCAGTGCAGTACTTGAGACAGCAGCACTTCCATCTTCCCTTCAACAGGTTCAAACAGTTGTTGGCGTACTTTCACTGCCAACAGTTTGTGAAGAAAGATCTGCTGTAAGTGAGAAATTATATATTTTTGAGCTAATACAACTTAGAGAAGCCACTTTTGCTGTCGTCGAATAGATCTAGAGCGATAAAGTTCATTTACGAAAATCCACAGACGCGTGCAGGAGGGATGAGGGTTTTACTTAGTTGTGCTAAGAACTAGGAGTAAATAGTCATTTGGTTTGAGGAATGCTATGAGTTTCAACTACACTTGTGATTTTGAGGTGGATTACACCGGCATTGAAGAGGTTTGAGCTGTGTCTGTTTCTTGACCGGGGTTGAACCTGTTGATCAGACATGTTCCTACAAGGTTTTTCAACAACATCAAGCTGCTGTGTACTTAAATTCTATGTGGCTCAGAGTTGATGAATCAGTCCAACTCAGCTGGATTTAATTTTGGTGCTTCCTGTTTCAGTGTGTGCGGAGCTCAACTGTAACACTTCCTGCTAACACTTCCTGGTCATTTAAGCTAACATACTCCTCCTCCTGAAGCCAGGTCTCAGTAAGACAGAACAAATCAATGTGATGATCCGTTATCAGGTCGTGCACTAACAGGGATTTACACAAAAGAGATCTAATATTTAACAGTCCACACTTAATTGTGATATTAGTTTCTCCAACTTGTGCTTTGGTATTAATTTTAATAAGATTATGGTGATTGACCGCTCCCCTGCTCTGTGCTTGGTGAACTTTTAACCGTGGAACAGAGACTACCTCTATAGTGTTAAATATGTTATTGTTGGTGGATGAGGGTTCTAAGGAAGCAGCAGAGAGGTGTGTAAGACTACAACTCTGCGTCCTGGTCTGGACCCTGGATTGTCAGGTCACTTTGGCTCTAATAAAATTAGCCAAATTACTAGAAATGGGAGAGGCACCATCCTGTCTCTCCTAATCAGGCCAGGTTTCCCCCAAAAAGTGCTCCAATTGTCTATAAAGGCCACCTGGTTTTCGGGGGCACCACCGTGACAGCCAGCGACGGAGCGACGACATGCGGCTAAACATCTCATCGCTGGCCAGATTGGGGAGGGGACCAGAGAATGCTACGGAGTCCCACATCGTTTTGGCGTAATAACATATGAAAGAGGATATATGAACATGTGACTTAATAACACATGAAAGAGGACATATGAACATATGACTTAATAACATGAAAGAGGATATATGAACTATGACTAATAACATATGAAAGAGGATATATGAACATATGACTTAATAACATATGAAAGAGGATATATGAACATATGACTTAAAACATATGAAAGAGGATATATGAACAGATGACTTAATAACATATGAAAGAGGATATATGAACATGTGACTTAATAACATATGAAAGAGGATATGAACATATGACTTAATAACGTATGAAAGAGGATATATGAACATGTGACTTAATAACGTATGAAAGAGGATATATGAACATGTGACTTAATAACGTATGAAAGAGGATATATGAACCTTTGACTTAATAACGTATGAAAGAGGATATATGAACATGTGACTTAATAACGTATGAAAGAGGATATATGAACATGTGACTTAATAACATATGAAAGAGGATATATGAACATGTGATTTTTCCACTATAACACACACACATACACACATCAGCATCAGTGTTCCAAATCCTGTTTCTGTTTCTGCCAGCTCTTCCTCCAGCGATTACCCCTCATCTTGCGCATGTCCCGCCCTGCTGAGGCAGAGCCGTACTGGGATGGAGCGTTACCGCGGCGATCCAGCTCAGTGGGCTCCATTGCCTCGGCTGAGGAGTACGACAGTGTGAAGTCCCGCAGTGAGCTGATGTTTGAGAAACAGTCTGGGAGACACGGACTGGTGACCCGAGTCACACACGCTGCCAGTACGTTTCCAGAAACATTTAAACACATGAGATATAGAAGCATCAGTAGCTTCATTTGAGTTCTGAGCTTTGGTGTGTCTGTGTGGAGCTGTGAAACCACAAGAAGAGGGAGGAGCCATCAGCTGTACGCAGAGATCAAGCCGGCTGTGGATGGAGCCACTACATCATTAAACACATGCGCAACAAGAACGACTACAATGAGCTCAGAGGGTTCAAACAGAGTCCTCAACCCAAAGTCTGATTTAAAAAGATCAAAAGTGGCGTAAATGTCTGGTCCTGACAGGAGAAGGATAACTGGAGCGGCATCGCTCGTACAGTAGACCCACTCTGCCTCTTCCTGGTTACCCCGGTGATGACCTTTGGCACCGTAATCATCTTTCTGAGGGGAATCTGTAACCAACCTCCTCATCTGCCCTTCAAAGGAGCCCCGCATGACTCCAGAGAGGAGAACCCACGCCTGCTGTGATGCACACACACAGCCAGGGCTTTTTCCATCGCCATCGTTTCTCTGGGGAAATGTTGCATTTCTTTATCTTAATAACAACAAATCTTTAGTTTGTTCTGTAGGAGCTCCATATGTTTAGTGTCAAAGACTTCTTAGATTGTGTTCATTGCTGGCACAAAAGAAAAATGCTTTGATTTTACTAAAGTGACACAAACCCATCTCAACACTGTTTTTATATCCTCTATATTATTGTGCGTAGTCTGTGTAACTGTTGTGCTTTATTTCTGCTGGCTTCTTTAATGGGATGTAAACCAGCCTGACATAATACCAGTTGAGTACTTTATTTTATGTTGCCAAAGGTTTAAAAACAGCCTGACAGAATAAGAAATTGTGAAAATTTAGAGGATGAATTATACCTGGTGGTATCTGATCTTGAATGGCAAATTTTAGAGTATTTTATAGGGAAGTGAAATAATGTTTGGACCTCTTATCAGGCAAAGAGAAAGTTGTTAAGAACAGCTCTAAAAACACCACCTCAGGGGGACTATATCCAAATCTCTCCATTTACTGATGGGACGTTGAAACGTCAATACGCGGATTCATACATTTAGAACTGGACGTTGCACCAGAACTGGAAGCGCGGACTGATACATTTTTAACAGCGGTCCTGCTTCAGCCCTCCGGGGCTTAATAACAAAATACGAAAAATACGAACATTTAATTAATTTTGGAAACATTGTTGTCGTTGTTCGACTTGCCGGCTTTTGCAAAATTGCTAAATACGCGCTAGCATGCATGTTTTAAGCTATGGTAGCGGTATGTTTTACCATGCCCGCACCCTATAATCCGGAGCGCCTGATGTATGTGTTAAATACAGAAATAGCACCGTAACTGAGGCTGCACCTTTTAATACGGTGCGCCCTTTGGTCCGAACATACGGTATATAGAACATAGGGCACGTTTGTGCGTGATATCACTCCGCGTCTGCGCAACGACCACAACCTCCTATCTTTAGTATTGCTGCGCCAACTGGTGGTCTTTTGGGTTGAGGATAACGGTGATCTATATGTAGCTATATGTAGCTATAGCGTCATTGGCCTCCACTCCAGCCACTCCTGGTAGTTCCTCAAAAACACTGAGTTTCTAGTGGATGCACAATCTGTGGAAGCCAACATAGAAACTTCTGAAGAGCCAAAGTTCTTGCAACAAAAATATAGTCCCCAATTAGCTTGTTTTGTTATCACACGACCCCGCCCCATTATCTTAAGAGAATATAAAAGAATGAGTGGAGACAGAAGAGAGAATGAGACGTTTTGGCGCATGTCGCTCTTGATTTTGTGTTTATTTTTGCAGTAAACTTAAAGGAGCCTTTACACTTTATGTTTGATTCCATTTAAGCTGATATTCCATTCTTGACATCTTTAAATTTACAGTATTCATGGGAGATTTATTTGGTCATTTTGCTTCTTTTTATTTCCTATTTCCCACATTTATTCATAGTTTTTATTAGATTGCAATAAATCCTATAACATTGAACAGACTGACTAAAGTCAAATGAGCTGCGGTTCCCACCGATAGCCGTCATTCTGATGGGTTTTTGCTGGCTGCAGCTGAAATATTCCAATGCTCCATGTCACAGAGACAGTAAATACTAAACCTAAAGATTCTGAAGGCATGATGTAAAATAGTAACGTATAATACAGACATTTGAACAGACAATTAAGAGAATGTTTCCATGCTTCTAAGAGTGGCCGAGGAGCCATTTAGAACTTTATAAAGAAGCATTGTGTGATACCAGGAACTAATTTAACTTCAAGGCGAAGCTGCTTCTGCTTTGTCGACCATCGACTGATCTCCTGAAAGTCCACCAGCGCTTTTTAAAAACTGAATTCTTCATCTATGGAGGGAGTAGACGGCAGATGTTTCCACAGATGCTCTTCACCAGTGGTCAGTGAGTGATGCAGCAGATGAGCGGGAGTTGACTGGCTTCAACCAGCTACTGTCTCAATGTCTCCAGCCCATAGTGTGGATTCTCTAGGAGATCAGACAGCAGCTTCACTCCTGAATCCTGCAGCTGGTTCTGACCCAGGTCCAGTTCTCTGAGATGGGAGGGATTGGACCTCAGCGCCGAGGCCAGAGTCAGGGCTGTTCTCTGATAAGATGCAGTCCCATAATCTAAATACAGAAGGAAACTTTTATAAGGTTATAAGTGAAACCAGTATTAATCTGAAAGGTTAATCAAAGTCATGATCTGTAAATATTTAATTTAGTTACAGGTTAAAAAATGATAGTAATATGTAATTACCACAATTCCAACCTCTCAGGTTTGCACTGTTCCAGAGGAGAATATATATTGTTCTGGCCCTCACTCTTCCCAGGTTCTCCCACCTCTTTCCCTCCTATCTCATCATGGAGATCCATCTCACCTGGGCTCATCTTTAAAGGCACAACCTGTCTTAGATGACTTCCTGTCTCCCTCACCATCTCCCTCCTCGTTGGCTGGTGTCTACCAGGCACCCTCACCTAGTTTTGTCTAATTTTGGTTACCATCTGTCGGCTTTTTCATTGTCCTTAAATCAGTTTATCATGAATAAGTGGTCCCCGTGTGGCCCTCCCTCCTGAAGGAACTGGGCACAACACACACACTCAGAAAGTGTGAGGACCCTCGGATGGAATAATGGACATTTTTGAGAATGGTGTTTACCTCAGAGTTTCCAGTCGGCAGTTTGGAAAGTGGAGAAAACCACAGAGCAGCTTCACTCCTGAATCCTGCAGCTGGTTCTGACTCAGGTCCAGTTCTCTGAGATGGGAGGGATTGGACCTCAGCGCCGAGGCCAGAGAGCCACAGCTGATCTTTGATAAACTGCAGAAGTCAATCTGAAAAATGCAGGATGAGGTTATACGGTGCAGGTCTGCATGTTATCTGCGTCAGTACTAAACCTACGTTAGTTCTTAGTTGGGTCAGACCTGAATTCACGATATTCCAAGGAATTTTTTTAATGTGGTGCATCACAGCAGTGTTGAGAACAGCCTCACTTCACATCTTAGCAGTGGTATATAGGTAGAAAATGAAGACTGACCTGAGCCTCTCCAGTTTACAGTTTGGACTCTCCAGTCCAGAACAGAGCCGCTTCACTCCTGAATCCTGCAATGTGTTGTGGCTCAGGTCCAGAACCCTCAGATGGGAGAGGTTGGACTTCAGAGCTGAGGCCACAGAATCACAGCTGGTCTCTGATAAAAGCACGAGCAGCGACAATTATTTTGAGAGAAGACAAATAAAAATCAACATGTACCAGAGCAAAACACAGCTTACAAGCAACAAACCTCTGGTCCTGCACCGGCTTATCTGCCGTATGTTCCTATTTTGGGTTCTTTCAGGGCGGTTGGACAAGATCTACAGCGTATGTAAAGTGTGTGTGGGTCAAAATACCTTCCAAGTTTGTGAGACCACATTTCTCAATAGCACTCAACTCTTGTCAGGAGCTGGGACACAAAGCGACCCACTCCTGATAGCTTGTGGGCGATGCTGCTGCAGCGACCCTGCAATCCCTACACTCTCTGGTGAAACCAAATCAAAGGTTTTAGACACTGCTGGATGCTGGAAGGGTGGCTATAGTCTGGACGCATCGTTCCCCTGACTGCACATTTCTCCAACAATGATTGGCAGCTGGTGTCACTTGTTCTCCAGATGAGAGAAGGAAAGAGAGCCCCCCCACAGTGTGTTTGATTGCCCCACTGCAAGCTCAATGCTGCCAGAAAACATTGCAGGAGCATCAATTCCCCTCAGGGCATCAACAAGGAGCTCAGGAAAAGGTGCAGCTGCCACCTACTAGAGACAAGCACACTGAGCTGAGATTCAAAGCCCTCTCCTCCCAAGAGAAGAGCTTGTTTGTTGGAGGCTCTTCTGGGCGATACCTGGTGCCACAGCTCCAGCTCAGCCCGTCTCTGGAGCTGAGGTGGAGCTTAGC
>NW_026622059.1:0-19086 GCF_003711565.1 Takifugu flavidus | reverse complement strand
TCTGTCTCATACGGTGGAGGGGTTGTTACAGGAGCCGTATGAGAGAAGGGAGTGTTAATCTTTTCCACAAGCGCCGCTGTTTGTTTTGCGGTTCTTTCAATAATTTCTTTAGCTATTTTGTTTTTCTTTTTTGCAGCCAATCTCACTTCTGTCTGTCCTCCTGTTCAAAAAGTTGCAACATTGCGAGTTCAGTCTGTCTTTTTTCTGCACGAGACTTCCCCCTTTTTCCTTTTTTCTCATTTGCTTTATAAGTGTACATTGTTTTGAATCACATCAGGGTTGAGGGTACCTTCAACCGGCCAAGGTTGTTCAATATCAGGCCAACGCTTGTTCCATTTCTTTGAGGCCTCTGGTAGGCCTTTAATAAGGGGATTGTTTTCTCTGCACCACCTCAATTGGGGTCATGCGTTTAACCGCTTTACTCTCCGCTTTTGACATTTTGCTGTAGCAGTTGTCTTAGGAAAGTACGGTATATCAATTTCAAACCTTAATATGTAAATGCTTGTTTATTTCACTTTAATGTTCAATTTAAATGCAAAACTATTAATTGTTTAACTGATAAATACAAAAAAAATAAATTCAATTAATATAGGAATCTAGAAATATAAAAACATGAAAGGAAACAGCAAAGCAGAATTATAGTAAAGAATTAATAAAGAAGAGGGTGTAAATAAAATTAAAAGGTTGAAGAAATTTATAAATTCCTTATAACTTTCAAACAAATCTGATCTGACTCTAAACCTGTCCAAATGATCTGCAAAACAATCGCTGTAGATGTTTGTCCAAACAATTATGGTGTGTATATATATAAAATTTCACTGGCCTTAGTGCAAGACCGTTATGTCGCCACCGGCAGATCAATTCCTCCTCTTGTCTGTCCCTACTGGAGTCAAGTTCAGGTGCATCAAAAGTGTAAAAAGGAAACAGAAAAAATTCAATAATTCATGAACTGTCAAACTCCTTCAACAAAATAAAAAGTGCACAATTCTTGAACACTATCATAAATTGTCAACAAACTTCTAATTAATGTGTTATTATCATTGTTTTTATCAATTATTGTTTTTTTTAATGTTATTGTTATGATAAACAATCATCAACAGTAAACAATCATTTAACAATTATTCATAAACCATAATCAGCCAAGTAGATAAACCTGTTGCATTTGTGCCCCAGCATATCTCTTCTTAAATTCCAACACACATTAAACAATCAAACGCTGATCAGTAAAGGAGAGAGAAAATGTGCGCTCCATTTTCTTCTCCTGATGAAAGCTGTCACTTCAGAAAGTGAGAGAGGGTTGAGTGGGGAGGGACTCTCCGCACCACCCCTAGGGGGAGCCAACTAGCTCCACCCCTTGAAGTCGAGAACCACTTCCTGTTCACTTCCGATAGTCGGAGAGTGAACATCCGTTCTTGCCAGCTCCAAGCTAGTCACTACTGGTTGCAGGCCCAACACACAGCTGCAGACTGTGAGCCACACCCTGAGATCCCAAGGATCCAAATCAACCAACAACGAATATGAATAATTTTCCAAAATCAATATAAGTAAAGTTCTTCAAAGATATTACATAAACATAGAAATCCGCAAGAACAAACTTCTAATTTCTCAGCTTTTCTTTGTTCACCACTACTTCAGCATATATGTATATGTGAGTGTGCGTGTGTGTGTGTGTATGTATGTGTATGTATATGTGGACCTTGCGGTCCTGCTGATCACACCCAGTTTCCTTGTCTCAGCACAGAATTATATGATATTCTTCACTACCAGGACCACCCTTAGGTCCTCATCAAACTTCAGATAAAATCTCAATCAATCTATCTGAGGTACAGAAAGATTTTTCCTTTGTTTCTTATAGTTTCAATCAATTCCCAATTTTGACAACAACTATGGTAACATCCCCCAAAAGTCACTTTTTTTTTCAGAACTAAATGCATCAGTGAGGCCTTCTCCCTCTCACAGCATCATTAACAGCTTCACAGGCTGAAACAGGCCATTGATATTTAGACTATTGATCAACGGCTGCTCCTATTAGGAGAATCAATAGAAAAATCAGGTCGTGCCCCCCACAATAGAACATGGCTGCACGAGTGTGCACTGTAGCGCACGGCGCACTTCCTGCACCTCCCACCTCCATGACCTCACTGTCAGGGGATCAACCTTTGCCAGAGGAGCCTCTCTGTGCCGCTCCGCCCCCATGGCGAGGGCGTCCGCGGTCTGCAGCCTCCACCCGTCTCAACGCTGTGCCGCTCCGCCCCCACGGCGACGCTGTCCGCGGCCTCCACCCGTCTCAACGCTGTGCCGCTCCGCCCCCACGGCGACGCTGTGTCCGCGGCCTCCACCCGTCTCAACGCTGTGCCGCTCCGCCCCCACGCCCCCTAACCCTAACCCTGTGCCGCTCCGCCCCCACGGCGACGGCTCCGCGGCCTGCAGCCTCCGCCCCCACGGCGACGGCGTCCGCGGCCTCCACCCGTCTCAACGCTGTGCCGCTCCGCCCCCACGGCGAGGGCGTCCACGGTCTGCGGCCTCCGCCCGTCTCAACGCTGTGCCGCTCCGCCCCCATGGCGAGGGCGTCCGCGGTCTGCAGCCTCCACCCGTCTCAACGCTGTGCCGCTCCGCCCCCATGGTGAGGGCGTCCGCGGTCTGCAGCCTCCACCCGTCTCAACGCTGTGCCGCTCCGCCCCCACGGCGAGGGCGTCCGCGGTCTGCGGCCTCCGCCCGTCTCAACGCTGTGCCGCTCCGCCCCCACGGCGAGGGCGTCCGCGGTCTGCGGCCTCCGCCCGTCTCAACGCTGTGCCGCTCCGCCCCCACGGCGACGCTGTCCGCGGCCTCCACCCGTCTCAGCGCTGTGCCGCTCCGCCCCCACGGCGAGGGCGTCCGCGGTCTGCAGCCTCCACCCGTCTCAACGCTGTGTGCCGCTCCGCCCCCACGGCGAGGGCGTCCGCGGTCTGCGGCCTCCACCCGTCTCAACGCTGTGCCGCTCCGCCCCCACGGCGAGGGCGTCCGCGGTCTGCGGCCTCCGCCCGTCTCAACGCTGTGCTGCTCCGCCCCCATGGTGAGGGCACGCCGTCCCGTCTAGAGCGGAGCGTGAACATCTGTGATGGCTTTGAAGAGTTCCTGTGTGAGACACCTGGTGATGTGACCAGTGTCACCACTGTGTCCTCCACAGCCTTGATGGGGCTGAAGAACAGGTGACCCGACAGCATGGACCCGCTACACCTGCCTCAGGTAACCGTCTTGGTGGCGTCGCTCTAGAACGGAACCGTTTCATTCAGGGTGGCGCCGACGGCGACATGAAGCTGTTCAAACTGTCGACGGCAGAGCGGAGTGTGTTTGGGTCATGGTGGTGGAATTTTACTGCTACTGAGTGTGTGAGTGAGTGTGTGTGTGTTTGTGTGTGTGTGTGTTTGTGTGGTGTGTTGTGGTGCGCTGTATGAGTGTGTGTGTGTGTGTGTGTGTGTGTGCGTGTGTTAGTGTGTGTGCTGTATGAGTGGTGTGTGTGTGTGTGCGTGTGTTAGTGTGTGTGCTGTGATGTGTATGGTGTGTGTGTGTGTGTGTGTGTGTGTGTGTGCGTGTGCTGTATGAGTGGTGTGTGTTTGTGTGTGTTGTGTGTGTGTGGTGCTGTATGAGTGGTGTGTGTGTGTGTGTGTGTGTGTGTGTGCTGTCCATTCTAATATCAATATCAGATTGATGTTTTTGTTTGTTCCTGTTTGTCATCAACAATGCCGCCTTGTCTCCAGATCCCTCAGAACTACTTGAGTCGCCCTGATCACAACTGTTTCATGCAGCTTTGTTCTTTTCTTTGATTCTAGACAACGTGCTCGTGTTCTTTGATGATCTGTGCTACTGTATCATAACCTGCTACTAATCACGACCCTGAAAGATGCAGCTCGATGGCACATGCGCTGCCTTTGTTCCTAAAGTCTTTGATGTCTTCTGTCATATGTTTCTTTAGGCTGATTCTGAAACTTTGGCTTTTGTCCCCTTTCGTTGGTCCACGTTACTAATATGGGTATTATGGGCTGTCCCAGTCCCGGTCGTTGGCCTGTCAAATGTCACTTTAGAGCAGTTCCATCAGCCAACTAAACCAATTCAAGTTAGTTGCCATTTCAAAATAAAGAGTTCAGAGTTAAGGGGTCTCACATTTGGGAGGTGCGTTTGGGCCCCATGTGACTAAAGCAGCTTTGAGAGAGGGGTTGATGTAGGTTCATCCAGAAAATGATCAAAACAGCTTTCTGTGATCTGCTCCCCCACAACTATCGTTGCTCTCTCTCTGTCTGATTTCCTGTCCCGTTACTGACAACCAACTTTGGACCATCGTCAATGACTCATTCAACCTTTAAACCATCTCCTGAACGATGGTGTTTGGGGACGGAGGCTCTAAATCAGGGTGCTCACACTTTTTCAGCATGCGAGCTACTTACAAAATGACCAAGTCAAAGTGATCTACCCACCACAAAATGCAAAACAAAATTAATTATTTTCAAATGTATTGAGGATTATTTGTATGTACAGTTGATGTACTTTGCTTAACTGAATGAGCCAATATGGCAAAACACACATAATAATTAACTATTAACCTTTTTTTGTAATTACCTAAGTTTACTTTGCTGACGGGCACTGAACTGAACCAGCCAGGGAGGCACAGGGACCGTAGCTGCTGACAGCCTCACCCACACCTCCAGATGTTCATCAGTCAACGCTTTTTGGACTTCATCATCTTCATGTAGAAAGTAGATGTTTGCACTGGCCGATATGAAAGTGATCTGTTTTTGTCTTCTTACTTGGTCCCGCTCCCTCAGTCATTTTGATGACCATCAGCTTTAGCGGTGGCTTAAAATCAGAGGTAATTGGCTGAATAGTTTAGCGCTTCTGATTGGCTGCCCTGTATGTCAATCAAGTCACGGGACTGCTGATAGGCTGACGTCGTTCTGCTGCACTCAGCGCCGTTGTTTGCACGTGATTGGTCACTTGATCGTCAACTTCAGTTGTCATCTCACTGGCTGCCCTGTACATCAATCACGTGACGGGACGAATGATAGGCTGATATTTTTAAATGTCACGCCGCGATCGACCGACCGGTAGATCCCGATCGACCGGTAGATCGGGATCGACGTAATGAGCCCCCCTGCTCTAAAGAGAAGACGGACGCTACAATGGCCCAAGAGATCCTGCTGAATGTTCTGGAGCATTTAACTGAGGATGAATTCGATAAATTCAATTTTTACCTGAAAGATCCTGGAGTCATGGGAGGCTTCAACCCGATTAAAGAGGGCCAAATAGATAACAAAAAAAGGACGGTCGTTGTGGATTTGATGGTGAAGGCTTACAAAGATCAAGGAGCCGTGGAAGTCACCAAGAAGATTTTAGAGAAGATACCTCGGAACGACATTCTGCAAAATCTTTCAGCTGTCAGTTCAGATCCAACAGGTCAGTGACGCTTGTTTCAGTTTCTGTTCTAAAGCCTTTAATACAGGAGAGGTTAAAGGTTAAACTGTTTCTCTAGTTCGTTATCAGTGTTGCTGAGAATAAAGTGCTGAACGGAGAACAGAAAGCTCAAAACACGTCGGGTAAAACATCTTTACACTAAAATGTTTCAGAGAATTCCAGAGTTGTTTCATGATGATATATTCATAAAGCACTTTAAAAACAATCATTACAATTATAAAGCAGCTCAGATAAAATAAGTATAAAAGAACACGGAAGAAAAACGGCAAAAACGAAAGCAGGATGTTGGAGAGGAAGTGATGAGTTTCCATCCTGTGCTGTTGCCGTAAGAGGAAGCTTCGGTTTACTTGCTGCTAGGGCCACTGCACGTCTGCAGTGTAGCTACCAGTGTGGGCCCTGGGGAGGTTCATTTTTATACGAGCACGCGAACATGTAAGATTACAATACGCGTAAGGGTAAGCATCATATGATAAAGCATAAGCGTCACAAGATAAAACAAAGCATGATATACAGAAAGGAACATATAAGAAAATGGGGGATGGATGGTCAGGTTGTCTCCTGCTATCCTGAGGTGATAGAACATCAGCTAAAGCAGGTCAGGGTTCTGGTCAGGAGTGACAATAAGTAGTTACAGCATTTTTAAATGAACAGTTTGAACCTGACACAGGATCAAGGTGCATTTTGAGATGGCTTTTAAAGATGTGGAGTAAAGGAGGCTGTTTAACGTCCGATGGCAGATGGCTTCATGATTTAGGAGCAGCACTCCAGGTGGTTCTGCTGAGATTCTGGTGCCTCCGGGAGCCGATCAGCCGCCCTGAGGCCCAAAATCACCAGATTGCTGCATCAGAGGACTTTACAGGCAGCACAGGTGTGACGTCCTCCGTCCTCAGGCCCTCAAACCAGGTCAGGAAAAACCTGGAGAAACCTGGAGGAGATCCACAGCTGAGGGATCCGTCTCCCTGGGACGGGCAGACGTGCAGCAGAGGCCACGTGCACAGAGCACATCAGCATTAACAGTAATATACCAGGTCCAGGTGCATCTTCAGACGTCCTCATCAGAGATGTGGCCCACCTTCATCCTCCGGGTCCTGATGGAGCGAATCCAGGATCAGCAAGACCAGAGAAAACCAAGACCGGCAATATGTGCATTTATGTAGGAGAATATGGGAACGGGCAGGAGAGGACAGACGGGCCATGCTGTAATAAAGGCATGGATAGAGGTGTAATAAAGGCATGGATAGAGGTGTAATAAAGGCATGGATAGAGGTGTAATAAAGGCATGGATAGAGTGACCATCATCACCACTAACGTCATTAAAATGTCATAAATTAGAGTTAACTGTTACCAAGACACACAGGAAGTGGTCTGACTGACTGAGGCATGCTTAGGGTTAGGGTTAACCCATCCTTCCAGATGAAGCTGCACCGCCTTTTCTTGGAATGGAGGTTTGTGTCCTATCAAGTTCAGAACTCATGATCAACCCTTCGGACCTGCTGAGACCCGCCACCACTTTCATTGTTTTTCCTGATCTGGAATCAGTGAAACTTGATCCAGTCTGAAACTTTGAGCGTCAGATCTCAACAGCAGCATCAACAGCAAATTGCTGCAGCGTCAGTCTGAAAGAATTCCAGTCGTACCTGCTTTAAAAGCTCTTCTGAGTTCTTTACTTAAGTTTTTGGGATTGTTTTACTCCAGTGATGCTGTTCTTGTCTTTTTGAAATGTGAGGCCCAACTGGACCTGAGAAGAAGATAAACTGTAAAACATCAGCTCAAAGCACTCTGGAATAAATATATATATATTCATATCTGCTGAATATATCGACTAACATGTGCATGTATATTTTGCTTTTAGGTCCCACATGTGAACACGTCCCCATCGGCTCTTATCAATCAAAGCTTCAGTCAAACCTGAGGAGCAAGTTTATGTGTGTGCAGGAAGGCTGTGATGAGAAGGCAGATGAGCAACGGCTGGACGACGTCTACACACAGCTGTACGTCACCACGGTGGCGACATACACATCAATGCTCAGCACGAGGTCACTCAGATTGACATGGTTGGGAACCCTTCAGACACAGAACAACCCATTAGTCCCAGTGACCTGTTTACACCTCCAGCTGGGAAATATAAACCCATAAGAACTGTTCTGACCAACGGAAATGCAGGAATTGGCAAAACCTTTCTAATCCGCAAGTTTGTGTTGGACTGGGCAGAACAACGAGCCAATCAAGACGTGCATCTCATATTGCCGTTCACCTTTCGCCAGCTGAACCTGTTGAGGGGGAGACGCCTATCCTTGGCTGAACTCACTCATAAGTGCATCCAAGAGTCCAGGGCCATTCAAATAGAGGCTCTTAACAGCATCTTTACAGCTCTGCAGTCATCAGGAGACGCCAATTTTGACAGTTGTAAATTCAAGCTTCTGTTTATCTTGGATGGGCTGGATGAGAGCCGACTAGAAATGGACACCAGAACCAATGAATTCCAGGAGGCGGATATAGATGTGAAGGCACCGTGCTCGGTGGAGGTCCTGCTCACAAACCTCATTAACAGAAGTCTTCTCCCCTCCGCTCGACTCTGGATAACCACGAGGCCCGCGGCAGCCAATCAGATCCATCCGGATTTTGTGGACATGAGGACAGAGGTGCGAGGGTTTACTGATGTGCAGAAGGAAGAG
Source organism: Takifugu flavidus (assembly GCF_003711565.1). NCBI lineage: Eukaryota > Metazoa > Chordata > Actinopteri > Tetraodontiformes > Tetraodontidae > Takifugu > Takifugu flavidus. The sequence goes on along the minus strand of NW_026622059.1, from coordinate 10,966 downwards.
TACTTTAGGAGGAAGTTCAAGGAGGAGGAGCGGGCGTGCAGGATCATCTCTCACATCAAGGCATCTCGAAGCCTCCATATCATGTGTCACATCCCAATCTTCTGCTGGGTCACTGCAAAGGTTTTTGAGGATGTGTTGAAGATGCGAGAAGAGCTGCCCAAGACTCTCACAGCGATGTACATCTACTTCCTGGATGTTCAGTCCACAGAAAACAAGAGAGGAGACGGGAAAGCTCCACAATGGAGTCCAGAGAGCTGTGAGATGATTCCAATTCTGGCAAAGCTGGCATTTGAACAACTGCAGAAAGGCAATGTGATCTTCTACGAGTCCGATCTAAGAGACTGTGGCATCACCGTCAGTCGGCTGATGCCTACTCAGGAGTGTTCACGCAGATGTTCAGAAGGGAGCGAGGACTGTTCAAGGAGGAGGTGTTCTGCTTTGTCCATCTGAGTGTTCAGGAGTTTCTCGCTGCTCTTCATGCACATTGACATTCACCAAGTTTGGCACCAACATACTGTCAAAAAAAACAACCTTATTACGTTATTTAGGCTCTAAACTGTTCAACACCAAAATCAAACAGGCTGATTTTTACCAGTGTGCGGTGGACGAGGCCTTGCAAAATGAAAAAGGACACCTGGACCTGTTCCTGCGGTTCCTTTTGGGTCTTTCTCTGCCGACCAATCAGGCTCTTCTACGAGGTCTAATTAACGGTGAAGGCAGCTCAGAGCCCAATCAGGAAATCATTGGCTACATCAAGGAGAAGACTGGAGAGAATCTGTCCTCAGAGAGAATCATCAACCTGTTCCACTGTCTGAGCGAGCTGAACGATAGTTCACTGGTCCAGGAGGTTCAACAGAACCTCAGATCCAGAAGATTGAGAACAGAAAGGCTCTCCTCTGCTCAGTGGTCAGCTCTTGGCTTCATATTACTGTCCTCAGGACAAGACCTGGAGATGTTTGACCTGAAGAAATACTCTGCTTCAGAGTGGGTTCTTCTGAGACTGCTGCCAGTGGTCACAGCCTGCAGAAAAGCCATGTAAGTGTTCTGCAGGTGTCTGCAGGTGTTCAGCAGGTGTCTGCAGGTGTCTGCAGGTGTCTGCAGGTGGTTGCAGGTGTTCTGCAGGTGTCTGCAGGTGTTCTGCAGGTGTTCTGCAGGTGTTCTGCAGGTGTCTGTCTGCAGTGTCTGCAGGTGTCTGCAGGTGTCTGCAGGTGTTCTACAGGTGTTCTGTAGGTGTCTGCAGGTGTCTGCAGGTGTCTGCAGGTGTCTGCAGGTGTTCTGTAGGTGTCTGCAGGTGTCTGCAGGTGTCTGCAGGTGTTCTGCAGGTGTCTGCAGGTGTTCTGCAGGTGTTCTGCAGGTGTCTGCAGGTGTTCTGCAGGTGTCTGCAGGTGTTCTGCGGGTGTCTGCAGGTGTCTGCAGGTGTTCTGCAGGTGTCTGCAGGTGTCTGCAGGTGTCTGCAGGTGACTGCAGGTGTTCTGCAGGTGTCTGCAGGTGTCTACAGGTGTCTGCAGGTGTTCTCCAGGTGTCTGCAGGTGTCTGCAGGTGTCTGCAGGTGTCTGTAGGTGGTTGCAGGTGTTCTGCAGGTGTCTGCAGGTGTTCTGCAGGTGTCTGCAGGTGGTTGCAGGTGTTCTGCAGGTGTCTGCAGGTGTTCTGCAGGTGTCTGCAGGTGGTTGCAGGTGTCTGTAGGTGTCTGCAGGTGTCTGCAGGTGTTCTGCAGGTGTCTGCAGGTGTCTGCAGGTATCTGCAGGTGTTCTGCAGGTGTTCTACAGGTGTCTGCAGGTGTTCTGCAGGTGTCTGCAGGTGTCTGCAGGTGTCTACAGGTGTCTGCAGGTGTCTGCAGGTGTTCTGCAGGTGTTCTGCAGGTGTCTGCAGGTGTCTGCAGGTGTTCTGCAGGTGTCTGCAGGTGTTCTGCAGGTGTTCTGCGGTGTGTCTGCAGGTGTCTGCGGGTGTCTGCAGGTGTTCTGCAGGTGTCTGCAGGTGTCTGCAGGTGTCTGCGGGTGTCTGCAGGTGTCTGCAGGTGTCTGCAGGTGTTCTGCAGGTGTCTGCAGGTGTCTGCAGGTGTCTGCAGGTGTTCTACAGGTGTCTGCAGGTGTTCTGCAGGTGTTCTGCAGTTGTTCTGCAGGTGTCTGCAGGTGTTTCTGCAGGTGTTCTGCAGGTGTCTGCAGGTGTCTGCAGGTGTCTGCAGGTGTTCTGCAGGTGTCTGCAGGTGTCTGAAGGTGTCTGCAGGTTTCCTGCAGGTGTTCTGCAGGTGTCTGCAGGTGTCTGCAGGTGTTCTGCAGGTGTCTGCAGGTGTCTGCAGGTGTTCTGCAGGTGTTCTGCAGGTGTCTGCAGGTGTCTACAGGTGTCTGCAGGTGTCTGCAGGTGTTCTGCAGGTGTTCTGCAGGTGTCTGCAGGTGTCTGCAGGTGTTCTGCAGGTGTCTGCAGGTGTTCTGCAGGTGTTCTGGGGTGTCTGCAGGTGTCTGCGGGTGTCTGCAGGTGTTCTGCAGGTGTCTGCAGGTGTCTGCAGGTGTCTGCGGGTGTCTGCAGGTGTCTGCAGGTGTCTGCAGGTGTCTGCAGGTGTTCTGCAGGTGTCTGCAGGTGTCTGCAGGTGTCTGCAGGTGTCTGCAGGTGTTCTGCAGGTGTCTGCAGGTGTCTGCAGGTGTCTGCAGGTGTCTGCAGGTGTTCAGCAACACGCATCACATCTGGCAGCGTTTTAGGCAGTCGCAGTAGTTACTCCAAGAACTGATTTCATTCCGTATCATTGCACCTTCCGTCCTCATAAAGGTCAACTAAAGAAATAAGCCTGCGTCCCTGATTGTGCAGGAGAGAACCAGAAGGATTTCCTGCTTTCTTCTTCTTTTTCTTTTTTCAGGTTGAGTCACTGCAATCTGAGTGAGAGGAGTTGTGAAGCTCTGTCCCCCGTCCTCAGCGCCTCCTCCTCTAGTCTGCTAGAGCTGGACCTGAGTGACAATGAGCTGAGGGATTCAGGGCTGAACGAGCTCTCTGTTGGTCTGAAGAGTCCAAACTGCCGGCTGGAGATCCTCAGGTTAGTGCTCCTTATCAGCATCATCAGTTTTTCTAAATGGCAGCTTGAAATGTTGGTTATCTTCCAAAAAGAGGAAATATCTTTACCAAAAATGCCGACCAGCCGACCACTGTTCACTCCCACAGCTTTTAAAATGACTTAGTCTGGTTCTGGTTCCTGTGCTTCGCTCCCCAGTCAGGTCCAGGCCCCAACACACGACCCAGAACTTTGCATAAATGAGCTGTTAATTAGTGAGGAATGTCTGTGTTGTGTGTGTGTGTGTGTGTGTGTGTGTGTGTGTGTGGTGTGTGTGTGTGTGTGTGTGTGTGTGTGTGTTGTGGTGTGTGTGTGCGTGCGTGTGTGTGGTGTGTGTGGTGGATGTGCTTGCATGCAGGTTATCGGGCTGTCTCATCACAGCAGAAGGATGTTCTTCTCTGGCCTCAGCGTTGAGGTCCAACCCAACCCATCTAAAAGAACTGGACCTGAGCTTCAACCATCCTGGAGATGTTGGAACGAAGCAGCTCTCTGCTGTTCTGGAGGATCCAGAGTTGAGCCTGGAGGTTCTCAGGTAGATGCAAACACCCTCCCTAAAATGAAGACCTGATACTATTTATGGATGAGCGATGTACATCTACTTCCTGGTTGTTCAGTCCACACCGAAAAACAAGAGAGGAGACGGGAAAGCTCCACAATGGAGTCCAGAGAGCTGTGAGATGATTCCAATTCTGGCAAAGCTGGCATTTAAACAACTGCAGAAAGGCAATGTGATCTTCTACGAGTCCGATCTAAGAGACTGTGGCATCACCGTCAGGTCGGCTGATGCCTACTCAGGAGTGTTCACGCAGATGTTCAGAAGGAGCGAGGACTGTTCAAGGAGGAGGTGTTCTGCTTTGTCCATCTGAGTGTTCAGGAGTTTCTCGCTGCTCTTCATGCACATTTGACATTCACCAATTCTGGCACCAACATACTGTCAAAAAACCAACCTTATTACGTTATTTACGCTCTAAAATGCCCAACACCAAAATCAAACAGGCTGATTTTTACCAGTGTGCGGTGGACGAGGCCTTGCAAAATGAAAAAGGACACCTGGACCTGTTCCTGCGGTTCCTTTTGGGTCTTTCTCTGCCGACCAATCAGGCTCTTCTACGAGGTCTAATTAACGGTGAAGGCAGCTCAGAGCCCAATCAGGAAATCATTGGCTACATCAAGAGGAGATTGGAGAGAATCTGTCCTCAGAGAGAATCATCAACCTGTTCCACTGTCTGAACGAGCTGAACGATAGTTCACTGGTCCAGGAGGTTCAACAGAACCTCAGATCCAGAAGATTGACAACAGAAAGTCTCTCCTCTGCTCAGTGGTCAGCTCTTGGCTTCATGTTACTGTCCTCAGGACAAGACCTGGAGATGTTTGACCTGAAGAAATACTCTGCTTCAGAGTGGGTTCTTCTGAGGCTGCTGCCAGTGGTCAGAGCCTGCAGAAAAGTCCTGTAAGTGTTCTGCAGGTGTTCTGCAGGTGTTCTGCAGGTGTCTGCAGGTGTTCTGCAGGTGTCTGCAGGTGTCTGCAGGTGTCTGCAGGTGTCTACAAGTGTTCTGCAGGTGTTCTGCAGGTGTCTGCAGGTTTCTGCAGGTGTTCTGCAGGTGTCTGCAGGTGTTCTGCATGTGTCTGCAGGTTTCTGCATGTGTCTGCAGGTGTCTGCAGGTGTTCTGCAGGTGACCTGTAAATGTTCTGCAGGTGTTCTGCAGGTGTTCTGCAGGTGACCTGTAAATGTTCTGCAGGTGTCTGCAGGTGTTCTGCAGGTGTCTGCAGGTGTCTGCAGGTGTTCTGCAGGTGTCTGCAGGTGTCTGCAGGTGTCTGCAGGTGTTCTGCAGGTGTTCTGCAGGTGTCTGCAGGTGTTCTGCAGGTGTCTGCAGGTGTTCTGCTGCAGGTGTCTGCAGGTGTCTGCAGGTGTCTGCAGGTGTTCTACAGGTGTCTGCAGGTGTCTGCAGGTGTCTGCAGGTGTTATGCATGTGTCTGCAGGTGTCTGCAGGTGTTCTGCAGGTGTCTGCAGGTGTCTGCAGGTGTCTGCAGGTGTTCTGCAGGTGTCTGCAGGTGTCTGCAGGTGTTCTGCAGGTGTCTGCAGGTGTTTGCAGGTGTTCTACAGGTGTCTGCAGGTGTTCTGCAGGTGTCTGCAGGTGTTCTGCAGGTGACCTGTAAATGTTCTGCAGGTGTTCTGCAGGTGTCTGCAGGTGTTCTGCAGGTGTCTGCAGGTGTCTGCAGGTGTTCTGCAGGTGTCTGCAGGTGTCTGCAGGTGTCTGCAGGTGTTATGCATGTGTCTGCAGGTGTCTGCAGGTGTTCAGCAACACGCATCACACCTGGCAGCGTTTTAGGCAGTCGCAGTAGTTACTCCAAGAACTGATTTCATTCCGTATCATTGCACCTTCCGTCCTCATAAAGGTCAACTAAAGAAATAAGCCTGCGTCCCTGATTGTGCAGGAGAGAACCAGAAGGATTTCCTGCTTTCTTCTTCTTTTCTTTTTTCAGGTTGAGTCACTGCAATCTGAGGGAGAGGAGTTGTGAAGCTCTGTCCCCCGTCCTCAGCGCCTCCTCCTCTAGTCTGCTAGAGCTGGACCTGAGTAACAATGACCTGAGGGATTCAGGGCTGAACAAGCTCTCTGTTGGTCTGAAGAGTCCAAACTGCCGGCTGGAGATCCTCAGGTTAGTACTCCTTATCAGCATCATCAGTTTTTCTAAATGGCAGCTTGAAATTTTGGTTATCTTCCAAAGGAGGAAATATCTTTACCAAAAATGCCGACCAGCCGACCACTGTTCACTCCCACAGCTTTTAAAATGACTTAGTCTGGTTCTGGTTCCTGTGCTTCGCTCCCCAGTCAGGTCCAGGCCCCGACACACGACCCAGAACTTTGCATAAACGAGCTGTTAATTAGTGAGCAATGTGTGTGTTGTGTGTGGTGTGGTTTGTGTGTGTGTGTGGTGTGTGTGTGTGCATGTGTGTGTATGTGTGGTGGATGTGTGGGTTTGTTGTGTTGTGTGGTTGTGTGTGGTGTGTGTGTGTGTGTGGTGTTGTTGTGTGCATGTGTGTTGTGTGGTGTGTGTGCATGTGTGTGTGTGTGTGTGTGTCTGTGTCTGTGTGTGTTTGTGTGGTTGTGTGTGGTGTGCATGTGTGTGTGTGTGGTGGATTGTGTGTGTTGTGTGTTCATGTGTGTGCGTGTGTGTGTGGTGGATGTGTGTGTTTCTTGTGTGTGGTGTGCGTGCGTGTGTGTGTGTGTGTGTTTTGTGTGTGTGTGGTGTGTGTGTGTGTGTGTGTGCGTGTGTGTGTGGGGTGGATGTGCTTGCATGCAGGTTATCGGGCTGTCTCATCACAGCAGAAGGATGTTCTTCTCTGCCTCAGCGTTGAGGTCCAACCCAACCCATCTAAAAGAACTGGACCTGAGCTTCAACCATCCTGGAGATGATGGAACGAAGCAGCTCTCTGCTGTTCTGGAGGATCCAGAGTTGAGCCTGGAGGTTCTCAGGTAGATGCAAACACCCTCCCTAAAATGAAGACTGATACTATTTATTGATGAGCATGGAGACCTTCCAGACGTTCGGTGGTTCAAGCAGCACATTGTGAGATCTGAACCACCTCTGAGCAGAGAGATGTGATGCTTTCTGGACCTTCAGGGTACGAGAACCCACATAAGGGAGAATAAAAGGGTCACGTCAGAGATACAAAAATCAGGTGATGCCAGCACAACCATCTGGCTGCAGCCACTGCCTGGGAGGGAATCCTTAGAGAGAAATAGGCAAAGTTCTCCTCCATGACGTTGGCATATGGAGAGATGTCACAAATCCAGCTCTGAGGTTCACAACCGAATCAAGAGCAAACCGGTTCAGGCAGACCCAAAGTCAGGGACGAACAGTGTAGAGCTCAAGGTTGAGGTGGCATCTGTTGAACCTCTGTCCTGCCTTGGATTTCATTTCCTCTGTGTCTTCTCCCAATCCAGACTGGACCATTGTGGGAAAGAGAGACTTAAGAGTGGTCTGAAGAAGTGTAAGTGATCAACTTGATGCGTCAGCACGTCACGCTCTGAAAAAAGCAGCAGTTAGTGGACTCAGTTGTGTTTCATGAGCTGGTTCCTGGTTCCTCCTCTCTCCCTTTAGATCACTGTGAGCTCAGCGTGGACACCAACACCGTCCACAGGTTAATCCAAGTGTCCAACAACAGGGTGATGAGGACAGTGGCCGAGGACCAACCATATCCAGACCATCCAGAGAGGTTTCAGGACTGGCCCCAGCTGCTGTGTAGCAACAGCCTAACTGGTCGCTGTTACTGGGAGGTGGAGTGGACAGGATGGGTTTGGATTTCTGTGGCATACAAAAAGATCCAGAGACATGGAAGCAGTCCCCAAAGCCGGTTTGGAAGAGAATCAGCAGTCTTGGAGCCTTGAGTGTTCTGACAGAGGTTACTCTGTCCTCCACGATGACAAAAGGGTAGACCTCCTCCCCTTCTCATCCACTGATCCTCGGAGAGTCGCCGTCTATGTGAACTACCCCGCTGGCACTGTGACCTTCTACAGATCACCACCGACACCACCCTGGTCCACCTCCATACCTTCAAAACCACATTCACTGAACCGCTGTTCCCTGGCTTTGGTTTATGGTCTTGGTCCTCGACCGGTTCCTCGGTGCATTTGTGTTCGACCGCAGGAGAAGCTTCCGTCTGAAGAAACACGAGGGTTGAGCTCACGGCCTGAATATGAGTTCTAGACCTGCTGGATGTTCATCATGAAGGTCCCGTCTGTCCAACCAACCTCATCTTTCCTATTGCTGATTCCACAGGTTGTCAGGAGAGAGCAACGTGATCCTAGGAAAACTGGCTGTTTTTCTACACCTTTGTCCTTTATTTTTAATTTTCCTGGTGAGATTAAACCTCTTTTTCCAAAGCGACTCAGCCAAGTTGGCCTCATCCTTCATGATCACCACGAGAACTCACAGATGTAAACAGTAACATAGATCCCAAGAGGACAGAGAGCTTAGAACGGAGAAGAGACAAAATTAACATCCAACAAAGAAAAGCAATGTCAATTCTCACTCAGATACATTTTTAAGGGTCTTGAATTGTCCAAGCGTGAACTATGGGGTGTTTAGAATGTTATTCCACAGCCAGCTAAATAATCATAGAGCTCTGGAAAGGCTGCCATCTAGTGGAGCAAATGTTGTAGGCACCATATAACACACTGTGATCATCAGTATAAATCTGTATTCTAAAAAACAAGCATCTTCAGAGTCGCCCTCGACTTAAAAATAATCTCATGGTGAATCACAATACAAGAGGAAACAGCATCTGCATGTTGTCAAGAGGACATTTCTGATATTCCAATATTTATGTTTTTAACTGTAGTGCTGATCACGGCCATGCTGGGGGGGGGGGGGGGTGAAGGTCTAGAACAGCACCGAATCGTGACTAAAGACGACACAAAAGCAGTCCGGGATTTTTGACCACAATTCCAATGAAGCAGGAATCAGAAATAAACTGGATCACAGTGGGATTGTGGAGCACGTCTGAGATGTTCAGCCATCGTAGCTCTGGTGCAGTAAAGATGAAGTATTCTACATATACGGCTGAATATATAGTTAGAACTAAATGCATCAGTGAGGCCTTCCTTCCTCTCACAGCATCATTAACAGCTTCACAGGCTGAAACAGGCCATTGATATTGAGTCTATTGATCAACGGCTGCTCCTGTTAGGAGAATCAATAGAAAAATCAGGTCGTCCCCCACAATAGAACATGGCTGCACGAGTGTGCACTGTAGCGCACGGCTGTGCCGCTCCGCCCCCATGGCGAGGGCGTCCGCGGTCTGCAGCCTCTGCCCGTCTCAACGCTGTGCCGCTCCGCCCCCACGGCGAGGGCGTCCGCGGCCTCCACCCATCTCAACGCTGTGCCGCTCCGCCCCTGGCGACGGTGTCCGCGGCCTCCACCCGTCTCAACGCTGTGCCGCTCCGCCCCCACGGCGACGGCGTCCGCGGCCTCCACCCGTCTCAACGCTGTGCCGCTCCGCCCCCACGGCGACTGCGTCCGCGGCCTCCACACGTCTCAACGCTGTGCCGCTCCGCCCCCACGGCGGCCGCGTCCGCGGCCTCCACCCGTCTCAACGCTGTGCCGCTCCGCCCCCATGCGGCGCTGCGTCCGCGGCCTCCACCCGTCTCAACGCTGTGCCGCTCCGCCTCCACGGCGACGGCGTCCGCAGCCTCCACCCGTCTCAACGCTGTGCCGCTCCCCCCACGGCGACGCCGTCCGCGGCCTCCACCCGTCTCAACGCTGTGCCGCTCCGCCTCCACGGCGACGGCGTCCGCGCCTCCACCCGTCTCAACGCTGTGCCGCTCCGCCCCCACGGCGACGCGTCCGCGGCCTCCACCCGTCTCAACGCTGTGCCGCTCCGCCCCCACGGCGACGGCGTCCGCGGCCTGCAGCCTCCGCCCCCACGGCGACGGCGTCCGCGGTCCGCGGCCTCCATCCGTCTCAACGCTGTGCCGCTCCGCCCCCACGGCGACGGCATCCGCGGTCCGCGGCCTCCACCCGTCTCAACGCTGTGCCGCTCCGCCCCCACGGTGAGGGCGTCCGCGGTCCGCGGCCTCCACCCCTCTCAACGCTGTGCCGCTCCGCCCCCACGGCGACGGCATCCGCGGCCTGCGGCCTCCACCCGTCTCAACGCTGTGCCGCTCCGCCCCCACGGCGACTGCGTCCGCGGCCTCCACCCGTCTCAACGCTGTGCCGCTCCGCCCCCACGGCGCGGCGTCCGCGGCCTCCACCCGTCTCAACGCTGTGCCGCTCCGCCCCCACGGCGACGCCCCGTCCGCGGCCTCCACCCGTCTCAACGCTGTGCCGCTCCGCCCCACGGCGACGGCGTCCGCAGCCTCCACCCGTCTCAACGCTGTGCCGCTCCGCCCCAACGGCGACGCCGTCCGCGGCCTCCACCCGTCTCAACGCTGTGCCGCTCCGCCCACCACGGCGACGGCGTCCGCGGCCTGCAGCCTCGCCGCCCGCCGCCGCGCGCCCGCCCACGGCGACGGTCCGCGGTCCGCGGCCTCCATCCGTCTCAACGCTGTGCCGCTCCGCCCCCACGGCGACGGCATCCGCGGTCCGCGGCCTCCCCCGTCTCAACGCTGTGCCGCTCCCCCCCACGGCGCCGGCGTCCGCGGCCTCCACCCGTCTCAACGCTGTGCCGCTCCGCCCCCACGGCGACTGCGTCCGCGGCCTCCACCCGTCTCACGCTGTGCCGCTCCGCCTCCACGGCGACGGCGTCCGCAGCCTCCACCCGTCTCAACGCTGTGCCGCTCCGCCCCCACGGCGACGCCGTCCGCGGCCTCCACCCGTCTCAACGCTGTGCCGCTCCGCCCCCACGGCGACGGCGTCCACGCCTGCAGCCTCCGCCCCCACGGCGACGGCGTCCGCGTCCGCGGCCTCCACCCGTCTCAACGCTGTGCCGCTCCGCCCCCACGGCGACGGCATCCGCGGTCCGCGGCCTCCACCCGTCTCAACGCTGTGCCGCTCCGCCCCCACGGCGACGGCGTCCGCGGTCCGCGGCCTCCACCCGTCTCAACGCTGTGCCGCTCCGCCCCACGGCGAGGGCGTCCGCGGTCCGCGGCCTCCACCCATCTCAACGCTGTGCCGCTCCGCCCCCACGGCGACGGCGTCCGCGGCCTCCACCCGTCTCAACGCTGTGCCGCTCCGCCCCCACGGCGAGGGCGTCCGCGGCCTGCGGCCTCCACCCGTCTCAACGCTGTGCCGCTCCGCCCCCACGGCGACGGCGTCCGCGGCCTGCAGCCTCCGCCCCCACGGCGACGGCGTCCGCGTCCGCAGCCTCCACCCGTCTCAACGCTGTGCCGCTCCGCCCCCACGGCGACGGCATCCGCGGTCCGCGGCCTCCACCCGTCTCAACGCTGTGCCGCTCCGCCCCCACGGCGACGGCATCCGCGGTCCGCG
>NW_026622058.1:0-20274 GCF_003711565.1 Takifugu flavidus | reverse complement strand
CTAATGGTTGGCAAGCGTGGCACCAATACAAGGAGCCATTTGGGCACACTCAGCAGAAATGGCATGTCTCAGCATTTTGGCTAAAGGAATTGCCTTTGACCCTGACACTCTCCTTTCCTCAGAAAGCTCAACAGTTGCCTGATAGAATGGCCTTAAGACTGTCAGGCAATGGTTGATTGCTGCATAGTCATCAGCAGTGAAAGGCACTATGCCAGTGCTAAGTGATGCCAGGGCTGCCCCGCATAGACAATCTGCAGCAGCTTCTCCGGGTCTCCAGAGCAAACCATAAAATGCTCTCTTTTTTGTACGTTTTCCTGTCTTTAGCCAGTATTTTATTATTAATATTTAAACGTGGTTGTGGATCATGGCTCAGTCAGTCTTAAATCTTTGGATGTCCATGGAACTTCTCTCGGGAATCTGTTCAAGTGTTTGACGCAGCAAAACCCAGTAAGCAAAAGACAGAACTTCATCTTCCTGCAGTTGCGTTTTCCAAATAAAAGTCCATAATTATTTGCTGTCGATGTTGTTGTTGATGTTGTTGTTGTTGTTGTGCATCCAAAAGAGGAGAAAAGATGAAGTTGTCTCTCCAGCGCTGGGGAACCAAACGTCTTCAGAACACCGTCACGATTTTTTTGATTGTACGATCGTTACTTTTTGAACCTTTATCAGGCAGTAAACACCGGAAGTGGGTGTGTGTAATAGTTGGATCCCGCCTTACTTTTATTTTACCGAGACGTGAAATGTTCTTCATAAACTTGAGTGACGAACAATTAACAAGTATAACTTTGTAGGGTTGTTGTTGTTGTTTGTTTTTTGTTTTGCCTTAATTGAAGTGATAAATGTTCCATCGTTGAACAAAGTTATAATTCTGTTCCTCTGAGCTACATTCTTGCTGCTTTAGCCTGGCTGCCTGCTCTTACTGGTTGAAATATGTTCTATATTGACATTTTAATTCCGTACTAGTTTAACATCCCTTCCTTCTGTAACTGCTCCATCTTCTCTCGGGAAGGCTGAGCTGCTGGTCTGTGTTTTCTCAGGGGAGATCTTGGTCAGACATCATCAGCCTCCACAACGAGCAGATAGCAGTTATTACTAAACAGATATTAGAGGTCCTACAGAATAGCGTCTGGAATGTCATAAAACATCTGAAGTTTACTGTTTGATTTGATTTTGCATGAGTACTTGTTACTACTGGTTTTTAATGAGTAGCATTAAATGGCGCTTTGTTGTTTTGTCCTGAAAATAGAACTACTAAATCCTATTCTGCAGGAAACCCTGATACTGATTCTTCTTCTAAGTTTGACAACAATGCATTTATGTCTTCTCACTGAATGTATTAAAAAAGGTGATGTCTGTAGTTTAGAGACATGTTGAGATGTTAAAGATCTTTTAGGATCATTTAAGATCTTGAAAGTATTTGAGTTTTCATATGTTACCAAACAAATTTAGTAGAATGTGACAATAATAATACGAAGGTGACATGAAAATATCGTCACTGAAGTTTCTGTGGATGCTTTTTTGAAAAGCCATAAAAGTCATTATTACCTGGGTGAACAATAATTTATTAATCTGGCAGCGCTCTGATAGGCCAATAAATTAGTTGTATAAACGGACTAGATCATTTCTGTCCGATGTCTTTCTTTTCATCTTTGTTGCAACGTGTTTTTAAAGGAACACGCTTTAGACTAATTCAGTATACTGATACAATCACTCGACCTTTAGTTTTGTGAAAGATCTTAAAAAACAATCTACATGAAAATTGTTACAAAAATATACATATATATCATTTCTCACTAATAAATGTTTATGTATAAAAATAAGTCTAATCAAGTCGTTCTTTATAATCTGGAGTAAATAAAAATTCTGCCTCTTGATATAAAATATAAACTATTCTTCTAATGAAGGAAGTAAAAATAAGACAATCTTAGTATAAAGACATTTAATACAGTAAAAGAAGATCTTAACAAGTATGTACATTTATTTTGATATTCAATTTCATTAAATTAAAATTAATCGTTTATTGACAACATTATTGGTGCCACATGACATCATCAAAGAACATGAGTTACATTTGATCATCAGTCTCTCAAAGAAATAAATTAATGTTTAAGTAAACGGTTCACTAAACAGTAGTTTGGTGGTCATGTTACATTAACATAGAAATAGTTATTTGTGTAATGCTTTATAATGTCTAAATAGGAAACCAAAGTGCTTACATAATAGATAAAGGTAACAGGGAAAAGAACATAAAAATAAAAGTTTCTTTTGCTTTTTAGCTTTTTACACCTGATCACTGTTGTGACTTCACCTGTATGTTCTGTTTAATGTACTGCTCTGTTTGAAAGTGTCGTAAATGTGAACGTTAAAGCCGGTTCACTGCAAATGTTTGTGTTTTGATCCCCTGCTCAGTTGTATTACACGGGGCAACTTTAATATGGAGAATAAAAATATTCTGGATCATAGCATTTGTCTCTCGTCCAATCTTGACAAATATTCATTCTTCTGGTTATCCATCAATTCATCACTCCTTAAAGATACTGGTGGTTGTTCTTCATCACTTGAAACAATCCTCTTCTTGACTATTGTGAAACACAAATGGAGGCACAAATAATACATGTTGGCAGATATATTTCATTACAAACATTGATCTGATCATAAAGCTAATTATTGACATTAATACCAAAATATCAGCTGACAGACTGATGAGTGTTTCAACAAAAGTAGTGAGACTTACATTTGAGCATCCGTGCTGTTGCGCAGATTAAAAGAACACATGAAACCAAAATGGGAGCCAAAAATGTCCAATTAACACCAGGAAGTGTTTTTCCATCTGAAACAAAGGGAAATTATGGCAATAACAATAAAATACACTAGGTTTAAAACCTTGCATTATTCTGTATCATATGTTCCTGAACTTTTTTACCAGTTATATTTACAATTGGGCCCAGAAACAATCTATAGATCTGTAAATAACAATCATGCAGCAGAATGTAAATGTAAAGTTCTCACCCCACATGACAGTGATGTTTCTGTCTTCTGTTTGGACAACACAGCCATAGATGTTGGTGTGGATCAGGGGGACCTCAGCTGTCAGTATGAGGATCACTGATCCATCCCCAGAAGGCAACGGGCCAGTTACAGTGATCCAGTTTGCCTTGGGGCCCCGTCTTCAGTCACAGACACTGAACGCACTGATTTGTCAGTACTGGTGACGTGGCACTTCAGCAATGCCTTGGTTCTGTTAACAGGGTTGGCAAACACACGGAGATCTGCAGGAGGATAGAAAAGGTGATGATCAGGGTGGGACCAGCCAGGGGAAGAAAATATATTGTATGTGTTCAGGTTAATTCCTGAATTATGTCCAATGAGCCAAATCTGTGTGGTTGTTAGATTTTACATGCTATGTCATAAAAAACAGGTATTTCATGAATCTGAAGTCCTCACAAAGATACAAGTACAAATATATGTGTGTGTTTATTCACCTGTTCTTTTTTCCATTTCTTTTAATTTGATCTGATGGATCATTTCTAGACAGTATCTCCTGATGAATTGTCCAAACAAATGGTTCTGAGCCTCATAGCCGTTCCACGAATCTTTAATCATTTCTGCAGAAGGAGACAGGGCTTTCCATTCTGAGCTCCAGCATCAAACTGAATGAAACCCTCTCCATTCACTGCCCAGTTGTCAAAAGCAGATTCAAGCCTCTCGTCTGACGTGATGCAGCCACGCCGCCGCTGAACATCTACAAGGATTGTTTTATGTAAAATGTTCAGTTCATCTTCAACAAAATAAACACGTTATAAAGCAAATGTGCTACAAACTTACTCCGTGTGTGATTGATGAATTTAGAAATCTCTTTGAGAGCATCAAAAACATCATAACATGCTGCTGTGCAGGTCCCAGTAAGTTGTGGGATTCCAGGACGGGTTTGAAGTGTTCTTGTTGTGTCCCACTGTCACAGTGAGAGATCACAACTCCATCAAACTCTGTAACTTGTTCAAAATGGGGCCCAGATCCAGGCTGAACACGTCCTGTAGACAAGAACTCAAGAGAATGGGAACCTGAAACACACAAACAAATGGAGTCAAAACTCTGGACCCTCACAGTGGGATCAGCGGTTCTGACAAAAATAATCATGTTATAAATTGATCCCAATCTCAGGTCTTGTCAAATTAATATTGAAAGATGTAGATAGTTTAATATTATGGTTAATTATTTTAAACCTTAAGCTGTGAGTCGTATCTGCTCAAATTGGTGGACGGTATCAAAAAAGCTAAAATATCTCTTTGATCATCATCATTGATCCTCTTTGAGCCAGACCACCACATGTCAGGATAAAAACCCACATCTCATCTCCTCTCATCCTGATCACCAGAACTCCTCAGGGCTGCTTCCTCGTTCCCCTACTATAATCCCTCTTCACAAACACTCAACTGGACAAAACACCACTAAAAACAAACAACCAGAATGAAAAACAGCCTCTTTCCACAAGCTGTGAAGGAAACATGGAGCAGCAGGATGAGAAACAGGTCAAAAGACCCAACAATAACCCAAAATATCATAATAGATTCCTCATAAACTGAATATAAACAAGGTTTACTACAGCACCTGAACAGGCACCAATAAGAAAAGAGGTTTAATCTCCACTCTCTTCGTACTCTGTGTGCAGGCATCAAAATCAAAGCAAATCCTCAGATAGTCAACAACTAAAAAATACATCTGTGTTTGGACAGTTACCTGCAACTTTCATGCATATGCTTTTGATATTAAAATATTAAATACATATTAAAACACACACACGCACACAGGGCAGAGGTACTTCAGCTGATGATGCATCAACCGGAAGTCTCAGTGTGCAGTACTGCTGCGCCCCTAATGGCTCAGTCAGGAACAGCACCACGCACTGGAAACGGAAGCACTGAAGTTTCCACGTTCGGTTGCCCATGTTAGCGTTTAGAATAGTGTCACTGCCCAAATATCTTCAAGTATTTCACCAGCTTCCTGGTGCATTATTCGCTATTGATGTTTTTATTGCAGAGCTAAACAAAAACAAAGGGAGTTTTTTTATAGTTTTATATTTATATTCTATTTTTAATTTATTCTATTTTATTTCTTATTGTACTCTCTTTATTATCTTTAATAGGTTTTTATGGTGTGAGTCTTGGGGGACATCTGAGAGGAACAAGACCAAATGTGGGAGAAGAGCATCTACACAGAGAGCTGATTGATTGTTTGTCTATTTCTACCTGAGAAAAGCGCAACACAGCGCTCAGAACGTGTGTGTAAAGAAAGTTTCCTCAACTTACCGCATTCTGCTGCTGGGAGCAGGATCCAAAACAGAAGACAAATGTTCATCTTCCTAAATGAAGGTCGCTAAACACTTGTTGTCCTAAGCTGAAACAGTCTGGAAGAACCGTGACGAGGGTTCTTTGTGATAACGACCGATTCTCTTAAAAGCGCGTCTCAAACTAGAGGAGTGTCGCTGGGGTTTAATGAGGGAGAAAGTCGTAATTCAATAAGAGCGCTGGAACCGCATTGTGGGCGGAGCCTCCGTTCAGCACCAATCAAATACCCGCCAGGCCAAGGTGACGTCTGGGTCCAAACACGTGATTCACTGACACCGCCTTCGGACAGTTTGGAATTTTAGCACATAAACTCCTGATAACCGGATTTAAAATGATCAATTTCTAGCAACATAATTTGTGTCTTGGTCTCGTGGGACCTGCTCTTTCTTCTTGTATTCTTGACAGACAGCGATGGTGTTTTATTGCTATTTTAGCAACAAAACTGTTTTGGACTCATTTTAAGGCTACAACAAAAATAGTGAGACTTACCTTTGAGCAACAGTGATGTTATGCATGTTAAAAAGAAAACTGGAAGCAAAACAGAGGTGAAAACTTTCAAAAATGTCCGGTCAACACTTGCATGGAGGATGTGTCTTCCACCAAGTGTTTTTCCATCTGCATTGAAACAAACAAAATAACAAAAATTGAATAAAATAACAATAAAACCAAAACAATAAAACAATGTATATGGGTCTACTTTACTTTACATGGAAAGTATTGTAATATTTATAATTGTAATAATCATATTTCATATATTATAGACGTGTTACTATAAACAACATATGGATGATGGGAACTGTAGCTGACACTGTGTAATACTCCAGACTATCGTGCATAGAGGCACAGTGGAGCACTACAAGAGGGGTGATCTAAAAGAGCTCTGCAGTTTGGATTTCATGTTCTCTGTCTCTAAAGCAAATTTTGTTGTAAGATTGACTTCATTTGGCTTTAAAAGCTGCTGTTGTTATTCTCTCTCTCCGTTACCCCTGGTGTGTGTGGTGTGTGTGTGTGTGTGTGTGTGTGTGTGTGTGTGTGTGTGTGTGTGTGTGTCTGTGTGTGTGTGTGTGTGTGTGTGTGTGTGTTCTTTTCTCAACTTCTCTTAATTTGATCTGACGGATCATTTCTGGACACAGTTGTTGGGGTCCAGGGTTGTGCCTGGTCTTCCCTCCAGGGGGCGTGAGGAGCTCAATTTGCGCTGCAGGCAGGCGCACCTGTGGGCAATTAACATCTGGCCACCTACTTAAGGAGGGAGCGCCTTCCCATCAGGGCCGGAGGGTTGTGGTGCTTTGCGGAGTGTTGCCCGAGTGTTGCGTTGTTGGTGTGGCTTCGTTGCTTTGCTTGGCCTGTCTTCCCTGCACATTTAAGGTCTTCACGCCACCTGCTGGACCTGAGAAGTGCAGAACCGGTCTCCTGAGGTCTCTGCAGTCCAGGGGGACTGGTTCTGTTTGAGGTAGTGGTGGGCAAGTGAAGCCTCATGAAGCACCGAGGCTTTCCTACTAACAATTGTGTCGAAAAACATTCAAAGCCTCGAGACTTCAGTGATGGTGACATCTGGTGGACAACTGAAGCCATAGCAACCTCCATAGAGCACGACTGAAGCACTGGCACTGTTTCAATCCCATGACGCCAATAAAAGTTCATCGTGTGGTCATCCAGGTGTTTTGTTCATTCATACCAAATAATGATTATAGTCATTACAATAAAATAGGCAGACGCTCTCCTCCTTACTCTAATACACATTCAAGACTAACCCAAAGAATAAATGCAAATTATATTAAGGGTTCAGTGTTGGTTAAGGGTTTATTGAACACTTTGAGATTTATTTAAAAACTATACTCAAAGTCCCTAACAGGATTAGAGATCCTTCCTACTTTGCAAATGATCATGGTGTTGGAATTCAGAAACATTGTTTTTGTGTGTGTGAAGTGTTTTTAAGGAAAACCTTTAAAGATAATAGTTTGTCATTTGGGGACTTGTATGTTTGATTTGGAATAATTATTCACAGAAGCAGACAAGTTATTCCCTCTTCACATGTTTTTATTGAGAAATATCATTTTTCCTGCTGTTGCAGGCTTCAGTCTGCTCCTCTTCTGGCTGACCAGCTCCCCAGCTTTGGAAAATATCCTTTCACAGGGAACAGATGATGCTGGGATGCACAGATACTTGCATGCAAGTTTCCACAGCGTAGGATATAAAGGCTTTCGTGCCACCCAGTACTTCAAGGGATCTTGTCAGAATTTGTTCTTTCAAATATTTATGACACAGACAGTAAGACAATGAATGACTGAATAAAAAAACTGATGTTTCAACAGTAATCAACATGCATACCTCTGGATCTCCACTGCAGCGCTGGCAGATGTGCTAATGAGACTCTACATACAGTGGGACCTCTACTTACAAATTTAATTCGTTCCAGAAGTTGCTTCATAACCTAAAAATCACGTAAGTAGAGACACGTTTTCCATGTAAATGCCCTAATCCGTTCCAAGCCCCCAAAAATCCGAACATAATTTTTTTTATAAATCATAAAAATGCATCAAAACATGTAACAAATACATGTTACAATTAGATCACCGCACAATAAATGTAGGAATTCAGTGCAAGGCTTCTCCAGGAACAAAATGAACTTTATTACAGGCTAATCTTACATTAGCCGTCATTACTAGCAACGAACGTTAACACATGTGGTAACACCGCCATCTAATGGACAAACATACGAACACCCACAATAAATCCCGAAGAAGACGCTGGGATACACACAAACTGGTACAGATTGACGTCCCTCCTGGCCAATGGGATGACAGGAAGATGCTAGGCGATAGCCAATGGCAGAGCAGCTACAAGCAGTTTGTGTTCGCTAAACTCCGCGGTAGCGTATTTTTGACCTTTGTATCCTGAAATTTCCTTCATAACAAGAGGAAATATTTTCCCGTTGAGACGCTTCGTAACCTGAAAAATTCGCATGCAGAGACGTTCGTAAGTAGAGATCCCACTGTAGTTGTCCATTAAAGCCCACAAGTTGTAATTTTGTTCACTAGCACTGGCAGATGTTGTTGCAGTCTCCAGTGGCACATCTTCTGCCGGCCCACCAATAAGACTGGCACACTCTCGTGTCAGCCTTTCTACAGCAGCCTGAGCATTGCTTTGATTAGTAAAGCCTCTTTAAATCGTGGATCCAAGATGGTTGCCACAGACAGGGAGTTCACCTTTTCCAAGCCACTGAATTTTTCATTCAAATTATTTCTCAAATGGTTGGCAAGCGTGGCACCAATACAAGGAGCCATTTGGGCACACTCAGCAGAAATGGCATGTCTCAGCATTTTGGCTAAAGGAATTGCCTTTGACCCTGACACTCTCCTTTCCTCAGAACTTGCCACAATATTGTGAGCCCCACCAGTAACCATCCCACAGCCCTTTTTAGTGATTCCCCACTGTCATCAAATTTGCAATTGCATGTGAAATATTAGCTGCTGTGTGGGCCAATACTGCACACCTAAAAGCACAGTAGCCAGATCTAGACTGACACATAATGGCAAGTGACACCAAGGTACGCGTCCATGTTGACTGATGTCCACATGTCAGCACTCAAACTAACAGCTGAAGTCTGCTTAATTTCTGCCAAGGCCTTCTCTTTGGCTACAGTGTACCTTGCTTCCACCATTGCCTTTACAGTTTTGCGGCTTGGAATGGAGAATGATGGGTCCAGGATTTTAATGAATTTTTGGAACCCTTCATCCTCAATGATAGAAAAAGGCTGACCATCTTTAACGATCATGTCCACCAAGGCCTCATCCAGCTTCTGTTTTCTGGACACTGTGGGAGAATGGTTGCTATATGAATACGATACACAACATCTACAATGAATAGACACACACATACATATATACAGTATATACACGTATATATTTAGCTTCCTGTCAGGATTTCCAGTGTTGACAGGGTCGTGATTGTCGTCATGCCGAGCACGCAAGTGTCTCAGCATAGATGATGTGTTGTTGCTGTGAGACAACTCTTGTGTGCATTGCAAGCACCGCACCTACAAGCAATTGTAATTTTGAGACCCATTTACAAATTAAAAATACAATTCAATTATGGAAACATAAAATGTATGCTATGAACTGCATTATACCTTATTTGGTGCTATGAGATCAAAATGATCCCAAACTTTAGAACATCGCTTATTGGTGGTACTCGCCATGAAACTTGCCAAAATACTCTCACTCTCACTCTCCAAATCTCTATCTCCTCACAACCCAACGATTCTGAAGCATAATTATGCATCTTATATAGCTGGTATGCCATCAAATCACTCAAATCTGTCGCACCTGTCCAGCTATCATCGCATCAGAATGCACTGAAGCTCCATGAGCCCCTGACACACACTGAAACACTGAGCCAATGAAAGGCTTCGAAACATTTTGAAGCAATGAAGCGCGAAGCGAAACAGCGATGACAGTCGAAGCTTCAAACGTCATCGGTCACGTGACACTGGTGTTTTGATACAAGCTCCCACAGTGTTTCGAATCTCTCCGCTTCAGGAAGAGTGACACAAGCTCCGAAGCCTCGGTATCATTTGCCCATCACTCGTTTGAGGACTCAAACTGCTTCTGCTTCTGTCTTCTTTGAGTGTTCCCCTGTCAATAAAACTCATTTGGACATTTTACCACTGTGTTCTGGCCTGCTCTCAGGTCCTGTTAAAACCCAAAATCTAACAATTGTTCCTTGATGAAGTGTCCCAACAAATGGTTCTGAGCCTCACGGTTGTTCCACAAATCTTTAATCATTTCTGCAGGCGACAGATGACAGAACAGTGTCCCTGAACCTGTTCAGCCAGTGTTCTGCCCTAAACCTTCTACATTCAGAGGTTTCTGTGTGGATTCTCTTTGTATGAAAAGTACTGGTGTTTCAGCAGGACATTACCGGTATGTAATGACCAGAAAAAGACTAAAATATGAGACCAAATATGTAACTAAACCTGGCCAAATTAAAGTTTTGTTTTTTTTCAAAATGGGTAAAACACAAATGAACTAAAAGAGTCAGTGGTCATTTCATGAAACATCCTGGGAGAACTTCCAAACTGCACTGATAAAGCTGCGATCCCAGGGGATTGGAACCCACAACCTTGTTGCTGTGATGAGACAATGTTAACCACCTCATCTAATCAGACATTCCCTCATGTAAATGAAAATGAACATTATCACACAGGCTCTTGTTTATTGCGGGAAGTAAAAACATACAATATTTACAAATGTTTAAGAGTTTCTATTGTTCTTTCCATTATTAATGATTTCACATATCAAGTTCTGCAAATTATTTTCCCAAACACTGTTAAACAATTTATCATTTTAAATAGAATATAAGTGGACCTTATATTCTATTTCACATGAATTTGTTAAATTATTAAAAGAACAACTTCAGAGTCTTTCAGAAACAGAAATAAAGTCATCATACATTCAACAACATAAGATTTTTATAATGCCCAGTCGTTAACCAGTGTTTTACATAAAATAAATAATGACGCAAACAAAATAGAGGAGAGATGAATGAGTAAATAACACAAAAATAAATGAAACCAGACAAAGTGACAGCATTACGAGGTGTTTAACGGCAGTTTTGAAAGATGAGTGTTAAGCTCTGATTTAAGAAGTTCAAGATCATTAACACTGAATTTAGGGTCAAAGTGCTAAAGTTTTCCATAGTTTGGCTTCTTGGCTTCTTAAAAAAGATGACAGTCAGTGAAGGTTAGACCCGTGTCAGCAGCATAAGTCTCAAAGCTCTGCTACTGGATGACAACACAGTCCAAATATTACAGCACATGTGACTTTGGATCCTCTGTTCAGGTCTACACGTTTCTATAGACGTGCACTTTCAGCATGAAGAGTAAAACATCCTGGATCATTGATGTCGTCTCTGCTCAAGTCCTCCATGGATAAAATCCATCTTCCCCCAGTTATTCTTCAATGGACTCATGAGAAAAGTTTCCTCACCACTTTTTCCTCTCTTGTGACTATGAAGAAATAAAATGAAGGAACAATTAATAGATGCTGACAGGTGTATTTCACAAGAAACATCATTAACATTCTATTAATGCAGGGCCACAATAGTAAAATATCAGCTCACAGACTGACTTGAAAGTTACAATCAAAGAAGTGAGACTTACACAAAAGAGTCATTACGGAGATTAAACAACAAACTGTAAAGATGATGCCGATAATTCTCCAAAACGTCATCGGGACACCTGCATAAAGGATGTGTTGTCCATCAAGTGTGTTTCCATCTGCTCATAAAAGAGTATAAACAACAAAAACATGATTATTGTAATCACCAAACTGGCCATACTTTACTCTATGCAGCATGTCGTCATGTGTTATTGTAATAAACTTATTTTTAATATTTTGAAAGCTGTGCTCCGAATAACAGAAAGTGTGACTGACTCTATTTAGAGTATTTCAACTGTTAAATTTATTAACTGTCTGGACCAACGTGACATGCCGACAGTTGTCTGAGGCCTGGACACAGACTGAAGCTCAACGTTGCGCACTGATAATTCTGTGCCAAGACGATAGAAAGGTGGGTGCTGAGCTGCTGCAGCGCCCCCTGCTGGCAGAGGGTGATTCTGTGCATTCCACTGCCTGCACCAAATTGTAACTTTGTAGTAGCTCGTTTCTTTCTGGAAACATGTGAAGCACGTTAAATTAATGAATTAAATGGGCCAAAAAACTTGTGGAGAGACAAAAAAAAAAGTCTCAAATAAGTTTCAACAGCATCGAAACAGCCGTTTCTGACAGAGTTAATGACCAACACTGCTGTAATCTCAGCCAGAAAAGATCCAAAGGTCTGCTTTCAGACGGAGGAAGACCAGAGAATCACCAGGAACGTTTCAGAGCTTCTTCATGAGGGACTTTTACCAGAGTACCCAACACACCAGAACCCCCCCAGCAACAATAAGATCCCACTGGCCTGTGTGCAGCCTGGATCATGACTCAATAACAATCATGCAGCAGTATGTAAATGTAAAGTTCTCACCCCACATGACAGTGATGGTTCTGTCTTCTGTTTGGACAACACAGCCATAGATGTTGGTGTGGATCAGGGGGACCTCAGCTGTCAGGATGAGGATCACTGATCCATCCCCAGAAGGCAACGGGCCAGTTACAGTGATCCAGTTTGCCTTGGTGGCCCCGTCTTCAGTCAGAGACACTGAACGCACTGATTTGTCAGTACTGGTGACGTGGCACTTCAGCAATGCCTTGGTTCTGTCAACAGGGTTGGCAAACACACGGAGATCTGCAGGAGGATAGAAAAGGTGATGATCAGGGTGGGACCAGCCAGGGGAAGAAAAGATACTTTTGTATGTGTTCAGGTTAATTCCTGAATTATGTCCAATGAGCCAAATCTGTGTGGTTGTTAGATTTTAAATGCTATGTCATAAAAAACAGGTATTTCATGAATCTGTGTAAGTCCTCACAAAGATACAAGTACAAATATATGTGTGTGTGTTTATTCACCTGTTCTTTTTTCTATTTCTTTTAATTTGATCTGATGGATCATTTCTAGACAGTATCTCCTGATGAATTGTCCAAAGAAATGGTTCCGAGCCTCACGGTTGTTCCACGAATCTTTAATCATTTCTGCAGAAGGAGACAGGGCTTTCCATTTCTGAGCTCCAGCATCAAACTGAATGAAACCCTCTCCATTCACTGCCCAGTTGTCAAAAGCAGATTCAAGCCTCTCGTCTGACGTGATGCAGCCACGCCGCCGCTGAACATCTACAAGGATTGTTTTATGTAAAATGTTCAGTTCATTTTCACCAAAATAAAGCAAATATATATAAAGCAAATGTGCTACAAACTTACTCCGTGTGTGATTGATGAATTTAGAAATCTCTTTGAGAGCATCAAAAACATCATAACATGCTGGTCTGCAGGTCCCAGTTAAGTTGTGGGATTCCAGGACGGGTTTGAAGTGTTCTTGTTGTGTCCCACTGTCACAGTGAGAGATCACAACTCCATCAAACTCTGTAACTTGTTCAAAATGGGGCCCAGATCCAGGCTGAACACGTCCTGTAGACAAGAACTCAAGAGAATGGGAACCTGAAACACACAAACAAATGGAGTCAAAACTCTGGACCCTCACAGTGGGATCAGCGGTTCTGACAAAAATAATCATGTTATAAATTGATCCCAATCTCAGGTCTTGTCAAATTAATATTGAAAGATGTAAACAGTTTAATATTATGGTTAATTATTTTAAACCTTAAGCTGTGAGTCGTATCTGCTCAAATTGGTGGACGGTATCAAAAAAAGCAAAAATATCTCTTTGATCATCATCATTGATCCTCTCTGAGCCAGACCACCACATGTCAGGATAAAAACCCACATCTCATCTCCTCTCATCCTGATCACCAGAACTCCTCAGGGCTGCTTCCTCGTTCCCCTACTATAATCCCTCTTCACAAACACTCAACTGGACAAAACACCACTAAAAACAAACAACCAGAATGAAAAACAGCCTCTTTCCACAAGCTGTGAAGGAAACATGGAGCAGCAGGATGAGAAACAGGTCAAAAGACCCAACAATAACCCAAAATATCATAATAGATTCCTCATAAACTGAATATAAACAAGGTTTACTACAGTACCTGAACAGGCACCAATAAGAAAAGAGGTTTAATCTCCACTCTCTTCGTACTCTGTGTGCAGGCATCAAAATCAAAGCAAATCCTCAGATAGTCAACAACTAAAAAATACATCTGTGTTTGGACAGTTACCTGGGAGATCATTCTTGGTAGTTTGAGACAGTTTGAGACAACCACATGAGGACAACAAAATGAGCTGACTAACACCCAAAAAACACCCAAAAATATTGCAAGAATTAAAGGATTCCTGACTAAACAATATCTTGACCAGCTTGTTCATGCATTTGTTTTCAGCAGGCTGGTAACGGTGTGTTTGCAGGTTTTAGTTAAAGTTCAGCCAGGTAGCTGCAGCTGAATGGTCCTGATCATTTTTGAATGTAAATTTTCATGTTGAATTACTGTATTTGTTGACAAATAAATGTTGATAAAGACAACAATTTCAGTGAAATGGTGGAAATGGGTTTAAATCCGTGTTTCAACAGATGCCTTATCAACAAGTGACAACTATTTCATGCATATGCCTGTGATATTAAAGTGCACACACACACACACACACACACACACACACACACACACACACACACACACACAGGACAGCGGTACTTTAGCAGGTTTTATCAACCGGAAGTCTCAGTGTGCAGTACTGCTGCGCCCCCTAACGGCTCAGTCAGGAACAGCACCACGCACTGGAAACTGAAACACTTCCAGTTCGGTTGCACATGTTAGCGTTTAGAATAGTGTCACTGCCCAAATATCTTCAAGTATTTCACCAGCTTCCTGGTGCATTATTCGCTATTGATGTTTTTATTGCAGAGCTAAACAAAAACAAAGGGCGTTTTTTTTATAGTTTTATATTTATATTCTATTTTTAATTTATTCTATTTTATTTCTTATTGTACTCTATTTTATTATCTTTAATAGGTTTTTATGGTGTGAGTCTTTGGGGGGCATCTGAGAGGAATAAGACCAAATGTGGGAGAAGAGCATCTACACAGAGAGCTGATTGATTGTTTGTCTATTTCTACCTGAGAAAAGCGCAACACAGCGCTCAGAACGTGCGTGTAAAGAAAGTTTCCTCAACTTACCGCATTCTGCTGCTGGGAGAAGGATCCAAAACAGAAGACAAATGTTCATCTTCCGAAATGAAGGTTCTTTGTGATAAAGACCGATTATTTTAAAAGCGCGTCTAAAACTAGACGAGTGCCGCAGGAGTTTTTAATGCGCGTGACAGTCGCAGTTCAATAAGAGCGCTGGACCCCGCATTGTGGGCGGAGCCTCCGATCAGGAAATACCCGCCTACGGGAGACGTCTGGGTCCAAACACGTGATTCACTGACACCGCCTCGTCAAGATTCGGACAGGTTGAGATTTAAGCACATAAACTCCTGATAACCGTATTTAAAAAATTAACAGTTTGTGTGTAGTTGTAGTAGGTAGTAGGTGTACTGTAGGTGTAATGCACAAAAGCAAAGTTTCATATCCAACAGTAACTTACTATAGCTATGGTGTAGCTTCCATCCAAATGAATCGCTGTTTGTCTATTTGTAAATTACTTTTTGGACAGGTCCGGTGCCCGGTGTGTTCCAGATATTAACCTTTGGGGAACGCTGGACCGAGACGCCTCAGATGCAAGAAGGGCTGGGAATGCTATGGCAGATGCGACGGTAGATGGGCAGCGGTGCATGAGCAGCCCACCTCTGGCCTGGTCAGAGGACCCACTCGCCTACTGGCTAAATCACAGACATCGTTACACCAACCTTTTCAAGCGGGCCAAAAGATTTCTATGCATGCCAGCATCTACTGTACCCTGCAGAAGAATATTCTCCAAATGTGGAGAAATTGTGAGCAAAAAAGAAACTGGTTAAATCCCAATACTGTGGAAAAAATAACGTACCTCAATAAAAACCTCGAGTCCACAATTATACAAGAATACCCAAGCTATGGCATATTTTACCAGCATTTTCTCCTTAACAAAACAAAGCTCAGTGTGTGCGCCGTCACCAATTGCGGCTCCAACCCTGCAGTGCAAGGCTCGCGGGTCGCCAGGAGAGGGCGCTAGAACTGCAACTTCAGGTAAACATTACTTCGAGTAATCATTACAAGTGGTTCGGGAATTCACAAAAGCTTAATTTGCCCATCATTACTTTTTGTCCTGATCGGAACCAGACAAATCTACCGAGCTTCATCTTGTTGTTGTTGTTGTTGTTCTTCCACTATTTCTTTTGGTTTTAAAGGCAGTTGGCATCTATATTGTAGCTGCCACCTTCTGGTCCTCTATCTAGCGCAGGGGTGTCCAAACTATTTGCAAAGAGGGCCAGATTTGATAACGTGAAGATGCCCGGGGGCCAGTAGATCCTTCTGATGTTTTTTAACCAGAAAAGTTACATGCAAATGTACACTATTATAAAAAATTTTCATTGTCACAATTCTCTTTATTTTTCAAATGGCAATGTAACCAAATATAAGCCACTCAGGCAGATGTGAACAGCTCTAAAAACACAATTCTGCCTTTAATTCATATCTGGGGAGTCAGATAACATTGAACACTGAACTGTATGGAATACCTTAAATTTCCATGAGTTTGATAAATGTAATGCAAAGTTGTCTGTTATCATTCAAGTTTAAAACAAGTAAATTTTGCTCTTGTCTTTTACAAGATCTACAAGAAAGGAGGAATTACATTTTAATGATTTATTTATTCTGTTAGTGCCAGCGGGCCATAAATAATACATTGTAAGACTGAAGTTGCGGGCTGTATGAAATCTTACCGCGGGCCGTGATTGGCCCCCTGGCCGGACTTTGGACATTCCTGATCTAGCGTATCCATCCTTTTTACTAGACCAGTACGTAAGAAATTTATAAAGCTCTTTCCTCCCACCTGAACTCTACCCAGCTCATCCACATCCACCATTCCCAGTTTCCTCAGTCCATCCATCATCTTCCTTTCCTCACTATTATGCCTACATATTAAAAGCACATGTTCTGTTGTCTCCAGTTCATGACACTGCTCACATAGATGGATGCTTCTCCACAATGTATAGCATATTGTCTAAGTTGCTCTGCCTAATTCTTAACCTTGTTATTATAACCTGCTCTTTCCTGCTCTTTTCCCTTCTCCTTGATGCATTGTCCCTCCTTTGTATTGGAAAGAAGATGCCTCCCCTTGACCTCTGTTTCCCCACTCTGTTGCCACTGCTCATTTGCTTTTACCCACACAACACTCTTGCCTTCTGACTTTGATCATTAATTTCTCTGTCAACACTGCTCCTCTTCTCTGCTTCCTTTGCCAACCTCTCTGCCCTTTCATTCCTCAAGATCCCCATGTGAGCTGGGGTCCACAGAAACACAACACAAAGCCCCTTCCCTGCACATTTCCTCCACTCTCTGATTATATTGATTACTAAATTTTGATGAGCTTTTGATGCTCCTGTTTTGATGCTTGTTAATGCTGATACTGAATCACTACAAGTTACTGCCTTCTGGATGTTGTTCTGATAAACCCACTGAACTGCCACATGAATTGCAACAAATTCAGTAGCAAATACACGAATGTAATCTGATGTTCTTTTGCTATACTCAAAGTTTCTAGAAGGTGCAGACACAGTTGCATCTGTTTGTGTGTCCTATATATGTATATAAACTTTAGCTAATTCTCCAGGACGGCAAGAATATTTGTCATCGAAGTTCTCGGCTTGCTCTCAACAGGTCAGTGTCGTATCCAAAGCGGTGGGGAAGTGAAGGGTGTGTCAAAAAGAACATGCACTTTGCCAGCAGATGTTAATGTTCAACCAAGTCTCAAAGTTTAGAATATAAACTTTAAGTGGGAAGGCAGAGGAAACAAAAGGGCGGACCTAAAATCTGAGAAGTTCAAACTGGCAAATATAATCTTACATGGGAATCAATCAGGGAACAAAAACCCAAGAGGGCGATTGTGGCAAAGGTGGGAGATGAAATGAAGTTGTTGCTGAAAACCCTAATCTGGGGAGTTTTGTCCCAGGAATAGTTCTGGTGAACCAGGTGTGTGTTAAAAAAATGGTCCAATGTTTCAGCTCACCAAAAGGCACGAGACAGTGTTTCAGAATTTTAGGAAAACCTTTTTTATGACCATGTTTCGCATTAAACTTCTCAGGGTTACCAAAAATGGCCAGAATAGAGGTGGCAGAGGCTGGTGTAGCAGCGCACGAGGGGAGGGAAGTGAGAGGAAGTGGTGTTTTCAGTCTTCAGGGAGGCAATCACCACGTTGATGGGGGCATGAACACGCTGTGACTGGAAGCAATATTATCAATCCCACTATAGCAATGCTAAAATGCACATCCACAGTGTATCCAACGTGCACACACAGTTCTCTGCTGTACAACACAGTAAAACTGGTGTTTTGAAATGGGGACCTGATTTTGTTTTGAAGTCAACAGACACACAGGCATCATAGGAACAAAAACACACACTTGGAAGGTCTAAAGCACATGATGGGGACTTCAGGGAGACAATTTGAACAATTTGGTTTTCATATAGTGGCTCAGGCTAATTGCCAGCATATTAGTACACTGTGCAAAGCTCACAGGTTAAGTCACTCAAACACACCATCAGACAAACCCCAGTGTCCCCTCCTGGACGGGATGTGCAATTACACTTTATTCTAGTACGGGAAAAAAAATAAACATGTTCTCCGGGGTCACACGCGCCCCCCCTGGCATCGCACCACTATTTGAGAAGCGCTGCGCCAGGCCAAGGTAACGTCTCGATCCAAACACGTGATTCATATCCAACAGTAACTTACTATAGCTATGGTGTAGCTTCCATCCAAATGAATCGCTGTTTGTCTATTTGTAAATTACTTTTTGGACAGGTCCGGTGCCCGGTGTGTTCCAGATATTAACCTTTGGGGAACGCTGGACCGAGACGCCTCAGATGCAAGAAGGGCTGGGAATGCTATGGCAGATGCGACGGTAGATGGGCAGCGGTGCATGAGCA
Organism: Takifugu flavidus; assembly: GCF_003711565.1. Lineage (NCBI taxonomy): Eukaryota > Metazoa > Chordata > Actinopteri > Tetraodontiformes > Tetraodontidae > Takifugu > Takifugu flavidus. The sequence goes on along the minus strand of NW_026622058.1, from coordinate 1,321 downwards.
GCCCACCTCTGGCCAGGTCAGAGGACCCACTCGCCTACTGGCTAAATCACAGACATCGTTACACCAACCTTTTCAAGCGGGCCAAAAGATTTCTATGCATGCCAGCATCTACTGTACCCTGCAGAAGAATATTCTCCAAATGTGGAGAAATTGTGAGCAAAAAAGAATCTGGTTAAATCCCAATACTGTGGAAAAAATAACGTACCTCAATAAAAACCTCGAGTCCACAGTTACACAAGAATACCCAAGCTATGGCATATTTTACCAGCATTTTCTCCTTAACAAAACAAAGCTCACGTGTGCGCCTCCCGGTCACCAATAGCGGCTCCAACCCTGCAGTGCAAGGCTCGCGGGTCGCCCAGTAGAGGGCGCTAGAACTGCAGTTTCATTACTAGTAATCATTACAAGTGGTTCGGGAATTCACAAAAGCTTAATTTGCCCATCATTACTTTTTGTCCTGATCGGAACCAGACAAATCTACCGAGCTTTATCTTGTTGGTGTTGTTGTTCTTCCACTTCCACAGTTGGCATCTATATTGTAGTTGTCACCTTCTGGTCCTCTATATCCACCCTTTGTGGTGCAGCCCTCTGTGATCGCCCATTCAGATGTCTGTTCGTGCCACCCAGCCTGCTCTGACAAAGACTTTATTAGCTCTGGTTCTTTGAGGGATTCTGCTGCCACCTTTTCAGTAAAGTTTAGTCTGGTCAATCTACTCGGTCCTGTGTGTGTCTGCTGCTCCTAAAACGAGCTGCTCTGCTGTTCCTTATAATTTATTAAAGTCTTGAGTTTCAGGGTTTTTTTTTTCATTTTTAAAATTTATTTTATTTACTTCTTGGAATAGTTGCATTTGCCGCTTCAATTATAAATTGACATATTTCATTATTCAGTTCTGGTTTACACCAACTGCCCTTAGTTTGCCCCAGCAAATATTCTGAACGTATCCATTTGCTCCCTCACATTTCCATCTTCCTCCTCCTTTGTTCCGACCCCTAACGCTTTCAGTTTCTAGACCTATTGGATGACGGTCTCTACCCACTGTGCTGCTTCTCAACACTTCCCAGTTGCTTTTCCATGTTAAAACCTGTGATGCCGATGTGTGATCTCTTGATGGCTCGGTGCCCTTTGCCACTTTCACCCTCACGGCCAAACCAGTATTCAAGCATGCCTTTGTCATCTAACATGTCTTCCATTACTTCGAGTCTTCCTGATATCCCCCCATGTGCATTAAAATCTCCACACCAAAATATCTTTCAACTTAATAAACCCAAATTTGGTTTGAGTCATTCCTCTTGTACACAAATAATATCCATGTGTTCCTGT
>NW_026622057.1:0-20161 GCF_003711565.1 Takifugu flavidus | reverse complement strand
CAAGTTCCAGCAAACGTTTGACAACCAGCAGCGACGACAAAATGTAGAGATACAAGTCAGTAGGAGACAGACGGAGCCTCTGTGGACGCACGAAGGAGCCGCGTCCGGGCTGGAGACTCGCTGATGCTGCGCTGACAACCACCGTCAGTGACAAGCTAGCGAGAGTTAGCTCACGAGACCGGAAACTAGCGACAGGAACCGGAAGTAAACAAAGGAGCAGACAACTTTGCGTTCAAGTTTCATTCAAATATGCAAATAAAGAGTAAAATAAAAAATACATTTAAACTTAACAGAAAATATAAGGACTCATCAACTTTATTTATACCCAAAAAGTCATTACATAAACTTCCTCATGCAAATATTTACACTGTATGATATTAAACTGTTAGTATTACACAAATGTAATTTAAGTTATACTCAAAAATACATGTAAAATGTTTTGATCCTCAGTCACATAACACAAAGCAGATAAACACATAAGGAAACACAGTAAAGTTTCAAATTAAAAAAATCAAATCTAAGTAAAAATTAAATTGAGAATCTGTGACTGTGTACTGCGCAATCCCTTGCTTATTCTAAGCTTATTCTTTTTATTTTAATTATTTAGTTTGCTGTTAACTATTGTCTTCCTGATTTAGGCGGAACGAGCTGCAGGTGCGCTGGAGGCTCAGCGCTCTTCGGAGATCGGCCCCCCCTGAATGCCGTTCCTGCAGGTAGGAGAGGTGAGAAGTCCGAGTGAAACCGAACCACAACAAATAACATATGAAAGAGGATATATGAACACGTGACTTAATAACATATGAAAGAGGATATATGAACATGTGACTTAATAACATATGAAAGAGGATATATGAACACATGACTTAATAACATATGAAAGAGGATATATGAACATGTGACTTAATAACATATGAAAGAGGATATATGAACATATGACTTAATAACATATGAAAGAGGATATATGAACATATGACTTAATAACATATGAAAGCGGATATATGAACATATCACTTAATAACGTATGAAAGAGGATATATGAACATGTGACTTAATAACATATGAAAGAGGATATATGAACACATGACTTAATAACATATGAAAGAGGATATATGAACACATGACTTAATAACATATGAAAGAGGATATATGAACATATGACTTAATAACATATGAAAGAGGATATATGAACATGTGACTTAATAACATATGAAAGAGGATATATGAACACATGACTTAATAACATATGAAAGAGGATATATGAACACATGACTTAATAACATATGAAAGAGGATATATGAACATATGACTTAATAACATATGAAAGAGGATATATGAACATATGACTTAATAACGTATGAAAGAGGATATATGAACATGTGGTTTTCCCACTATAACACACACACATACACACATCAGTATCAGTGTTCCAAATCCTGTTTTCTTTTTCTACCAGCTCTTCCTCCAGCGATTACCCCACATCTTGCGCATGTCCCGCCCTGCTGAGGCAGAGCCGTACTGGGATGGGCGATCCAGCTCAGTGGGCTACATTGCCTCGGCTGAGGAGTACTACAGTGTGAAGTCCCGCAGTGAGCTGATGTTTGAGAAACAGTCTGGGAGACACGGACTGGTGACCCGAGTCACACACGCTGCCAGTACGTTTCCAGAAACATTTAAACACATGAGATATAGAAGCATCAGTAGCTTCATTTGAGTTCTGAGCTTTGGTGTCTGTGTGGAGCTGTGAAACCACAAGAAGAGGGAGGAGCGAGCCATCAGCTGTACGCAGAGATCAAGCCGGCTGTGGATGGAGCCACTACATCATTAAACACATGCGCAACAAGAACGACTACAATGAGCTCAGATGGTTAAAACAGAGTCCTCAACCCAAAGTCTGATTTAAAAAAGATCAAAAGTGGCGTAAATGTCTGGTCCTGACAGGAGAAGGATAACTGGAGCGGCATCGCTCGTACAGTAGACCGACTCTGCCTCTTCCTGGTTACCCCGGTGATGACCTTTGGCACCGTAATCATCTTTCTGAGGGGAATCTGTAACCAACCTCCTCATCTGCCCTTCAAAGGAGACCCGCATGACTCCAGAGAGGAGAACCCACGCCTGCTGTGATGCACACACACAGCCAGGGCTTTTTCCATCGCCATCGTTTCTCTGGGGGAAATGTTGCATTTCTTTATCTTAATAACAACAAATCTTTAGTTTGTTCTATAGGAGCTCCATATGTTTAGTGTCAAAGACTTCTTAGATTGTGTTAATTGCTGGCACATAAAGAAAAATGCTTTGATTTTACTAAAGTGACACAAACCCATCTCAGCACTGTTTTTTATATCCTCTATATTATTTTGCGTAGTCTGTGTAACTGTTGTGCTTTATTTCTGCTGGCTTCTTTAATGTGATGTAAACCAGCCTGACATAATACCAGTTGAGTACTTTATTTTATGTTGCCAAAGGTTTAAAAACAGCCTGACAGAATAAGAAATTGTGAAAATTTAGCGGATGAATTATACCTGGTGGTATCTGATCTTGAACAGCAAATTGAAAGAGTATTTTATAGGGAAGTGAAATAATGTTTGGACCTCTAATCAGGCAAAGAGAAAGTTGTTAAGAACTACTCTAAAAACACCACCTAAGGGGGACTATATCCAAATCTCTCCCTTTACTGATGGGACGTTGAAACGTCAATGCGCGGATTCATACATTTAGAACTGGACGTTGCACCAGAACTGGAAGCGCGGACTGATACATTTTTAACAGCGGTCCTGCTTCAGCCCTCCGGGGCTTCATAACAAGATACGAACATTTTAATTTTGGAAACATTGTTTGTTGTCGTTTGTTCCTCACACCCATCGTTTAGTTTAACAAAACATACTTTATAATGTAATTATGTCCTACATGGTCAAAAGTGAACTCAGTACCCGACACTCAACAGCTGACTGGACAGTTGTGCCGTCAGTACTAACGGCCCAGTCGAAGCAAAGAACTGGTCTGTGCTGCAATTTTTAGTAAATATTGTCATTTTAAATTTCATACTCATGAACGTTATACTTGGGAGAGAGTTGCTCTAATCAGAATAATTGGGAATTCACGCAATCTGAAAGGCTTTTAGCAGAGGTACCTGTCACAGCCCCATTTCCCCAGTTCCCTCGTGTCCCTCTGCCTCTGCTCGACTCACCTGCAGCACAGCTGCAGCTCATTCCCAATCAGCCCTGCTATAAACCTCCCCTGCACTCTCAGTCTTTGCCAGATTGTTCTTCTGTATTTCTATGCAAGACTCTCCAGCACTTCTTACCTGCCTGACCTCCTGTTGCTGAACCTGTTTGCCTCTGACCTGCCTGCACCTCCTGTCTCCCAGTAAACTCACCAGCCTTCAGCCTATTGTCATTGGGCTCCACTCCAGCCGCTCCTGGTAGTTCCTCAAAAACACTGAGTTTTTAGTGGATGCACAATCTGTGGAAGCCAACATAGAAATTTCTGAAGAGCCAAAGTTCTTGCAACAAAAATATAGTCCCCAATTAGGTTGTTTTGTTATCACACGACCCCGTCCCCATTATCTTAAGAGAATATAAGAGAATGAGTAGAGACAGAAGAGAGAATGAGACGTTTTTGGCGCGTGTCGCTCTTGATTTTGTGTTTATTTTTGCAGTAAACTTAAGGAGGCCTTTTCACTTTATGTTTGATTCCATTTAAGCTGATATTCCATTCTTGACATCTTTAAATTTACAGTATTCATGGGAGTTTTATTTGGTCATTTTGCTTCTTTTTATTTCCTATTTCCCACATTTATTATTTGTTTTTATTAGATTGCAATAAATCATATAACATTTAACAGATTGGCTAAAGTCAAATGACCTGTGGTTCCCACCGATAGCCGTCATTCTGATGGGTTTTTGCTGGTTGCAGCTGAAATATTCCAATGCTCCATGTCACAGATACAGTAAATACTAAACCCTAAAGATTCTGAAGGCATGATGTAAAATAGTAACGTATAATACAGACATTTGAAGAGACAATTAAGAGAATGTTTTCATGCTTATAAAAGTGGCCGAGGAGCCATTTAGAACTTTATAAAGAAGCATTGTGTGATACCAGGAACTAATTTAACTTCAAGGCGAAGCTGCTTCTGCTTTGTCGACCATCGACTGATCTCCTGAAAGTCCACCACCGCTTTTTAAAAACTGAATTCTTCATCTATGGACGGAGTAGACGGCAGATGTTTCCACAGATGCTCTTCACCAGTGGTCAGTGAGTGATGCAGCAGATGAGCGGGAGTTGACTGGCTTCAACCAGCTACCGTCTCAATGTCTCCAGCCCATAGTGTGGATTCTCTACGAGATCAGACAGCAGCTTTACTCCTGGATCCTGCAGCTTGTTCTCACTCAGGTCCAGTTCTCTGAGATGGGAGGGATTGGACCTCAGCGCCGAGGCCAGAGAGTCACAGCTGATCTTTGATAAGCTGCAGCGGCTTAATCTAAATAAAGAAGGGAAACTTTTATAAGGTTATAAGTCAAACCAGTATTAATCCGAAAGGTTACCAAAGGCATGATCTGTAAATATTTAATTTAGTTACAGGTTAAAAAATGATAGTAATATGTAATTACCACAATTCCAACCTCTCATGTTTGCACTGTTCCAAAGGAGAATATATATTGTTCTGGCCCTCACTCTTCCCAGGTTCTCCCACCTCTTTCCCTCCCATCTCATCATGGAGATCCATCTCACCTGTGGCTCATCTTTAAAGGCACAACCTGTCTTAGATGACTTCCTGTCCCCCTCACCATCTCCCTCCTCGTTGGCTGGTGTCTACCAGGCACCCTCACCTAGTTTTGTCTAATTTTGGTTACCATCTGTCGGCTTTTTCATTGTCCTTAAATCAATTTATCATGAATAAGTGGTCACCGTGTGGCCCTCCCTCCTGAAGGAACTGGGCACAACACACACACTCAGAAAGTGTGAGGACCCTCGGATGGAATAATGGACATTTTTGAGAATGGTGTTTACCTCAGAGTTTCCAGTCGGCAGTTTGGAAAGTGGAGAAAACCACAGAGCAGCTTCACTCCTGAATCCTTCAGCTGGTTCTCACTCAGGTCCAGTTCTCTGAGATGGGAGGGATTGGACCTCAGCGCCGAGGCCAGAGAGTCACAGCTGATCTCAGATAACCTGCAGTCAATCAATCTGAAAAATGCAGGATAAGGTTATACGGTGCAGGTCTGCATGTTATCTGCGTCAGTACTAAACCTACGTTAGTTCTTAGTTGGGTCAGACCTGAATTCACGATATTACAAGGAATTTTTTTAATGTGGTGCATCACAGCAGTATTGAGAACAGCCTCACTTCACCATCTTAGCAGCTGGTATATAGGTAGAAAAATGAAGACTGACCTGAGCCTCTCCAGTTTACAGTTTGGACTCTCCAGTCCAGAACAGAGCCGCTTCACTCCTGAATCCTGCAACGTGTTGATGCTCAGGTTCAGAACCCTCAGATGGGAGAGGTTGGACTTCAGAGCTGAGGCCACAGAATCACAGCTGGTCTCGGATAAACTGCAGTAACTTAGTCTAAAATAACAATTATTTTGAGAGAAGACAAATAAAAATCAACATGTACCAGAGCAAAACACAGCTTACAAGCAACAAACCTCTCGTCCTGCACCGGCTTATCTGCCGTATGTTCGTATTTTGGGTTCTTTCAGGGCGGTTGGACAAGATCTACACCGTATGTAAAGTGTGTGTAGGTCAAAATACCTTCCAAGTTTGTGAGACCACATTTCTCAATAGCACTCAACTCTTGTCAGGAGTTGGGACAAAGCGACCCACTCCTGATAGCTTGTGGGCGATGCTGCAGCGACCCTGCAATCCCTACACTCTCTGGTGAAACCAAATCAAAGGTTTTAGACACTGCTGGATGCTGGAAGGGTGGCTATAGTCTGGACGCAGAGTTCCCCTGACTGCACATTTCTCCAACAATGATTGGCAGCTGGTGTCACTTGTTCTCCAGGTGAGAGAAGGAAAGAGAGCCACCCCACAGTGTGTTTGATTGCCCCACTGCAAGCTCAATGCTGCCAGAAAACATTGCAGGAGCATCAATTCCCCTCAGGTCATCAACAAGGACCTCAGGAAAAGGTGCAGCTGCGACCTACTAGAGACAAGCACACTGAGCTGAGATTCAAAGCCCTCTCCTCCCAAGAGAAGAGCTTGTTTGTTGGAGGCTCTTCTGGGCGATACCTGGTGCCACAGCTCCAGCTCAGCCCGTCTCTGGACCTGAGGTGGAGCTTAGCAAGTTTCATGGTTCTCCACCACTTCCTCTCGCTGAGGACCTTCTCAGCTGGTGGTTTCTGCTCCACCTTCTAAGTTGAGCAAGTGATACTTCTGCATTCCTGCCACCAGTGTCTCTGCAGAAAGAGTCTTCTCTCCTGTTTTATATTATATTATAGAAAATTAGGATTTTTGGTTGATGTCTTAGATGTTGTTGACTAAAAGCAGGTTTTTCTTTAATAAGAGAGAGATTCGAATAGAAGAGAAAATGTATTATTTTATGAGCTACTTCCACTACTATTATAGACACATACTTCCATATTGTCTTAGATTGCAAGCTGCATTTATTGCATCGTTCATAGAAAGTCATATTTGTGAGGAGAAAAACTCAAATAAGGTATCTGTGTAAATTCTCAGTCATCCAGGTCATTGTATCCAAGGTAGTTTTCTCTGTCAACTGGACTGGGTTTCTTCTCTTGAAGACGTTTCGCCTTCTATCCAGAAGGCTATCCAGAACTGAAGAAGCCTTCTGGATAGAAGGCGAAACGTCTTCAAGAGAAGAAACCCAGTCCAGTTGACAGAGAAAACTACCTTGGATCAAATAAGGTAATTTTCTTTAATGACCATTAAAAAAGAAGGAGGTGATGAACAAACAGATTTATATAAAAATTTGTAAAAACTTATGGATGGAAACCTTTTTAAAATGGTTGCATTGTGTAGAATCGGTGTAGAATCAACTTGTTGACTTCTGATTTGGACTCCAATGGAAGTGAGGTGCAACAATTGTGGATGCTGAAAGCTTCAGATATTCATGAAGGTTTATGTGGTTGGACTGACCTGCTGCCCCTTTAAGAGGGAGGCAGGTTTGGGCTTCTGGCTGGAATGAAGCCACCTAAGATGAGAATGACTGCAGGCTTTCGGTACCAAGGTTTAACAGGGTGCTCACTTCACACTTGGGCTTTTCTCTTTTTTGGGATGGATTTTCTCAGTAGAGAAGGGGCATGGCACACTGCAGCAGCTTTCTTTTTGGGTTTTCTAGTTTTCCTTCTGATCTTTAAAAGACAGGAAGAACCATTTTTGATTGGTCTGAATGTTTGGGCGGTTTTGTGGCCAGCCTAAAATAAAACAAGACAAATCTACAACTGATACTTCCTTTCTAGTCATTGATGACCATCCTCACATGGGACAGATTTCCACAACCAATTTAATACTGCAAATCTATCCTGTGTGGTCTTTTTTCTGAGAACTGTAACACTACGTTTATAACAAAGATCAAACATGTAAACATTTATTGTCTAACTAGTTACACCTGGGAAAGTACTGGATCATCTCTGACTGACCTGAGAGTCTCCAGCTTACAGAGAGGATCCTGGAGAAAACCACAGAGCTGCTTCACTCCTGGATCCTTCAGCTGGTTCCCACTCAGGTCCAGAACCCTCAGATGGGAGGGATTGGACCTCAGCGCCGAGGCCAGAGAGTCACAGCTGATCTCTGATAACCTGCAGCCACTCAGTCTGGATAAGGAATCATGGCAAGAAATGATCTCTTATTGGAGGAAAAGTCATATTACACTTGCTCAAAATCATTATTTCATTTTATTTCATTATTTAATCAGGGCTCTTGGAGTCAGGAGAGCTCTGGCCCCTCACTGATAAACTGGGATATTACAGCAACAACATAGTTAAAAAGTATCTATAAAATTGACTTTCAATGGCTCATTTAAATTCATACTACACTTCTCTTCTCCAAAAGTCAATGGAGTTTATCTTGAGGCCTTTCATTGTTTAGTTGTTATGTCGAAGATAAAAGAAAGCTGACCTGAGAGTCTCCAGCTTACAGTTTAGACTCTCCAATCCAGAACAGAGCAGCTTCACCCCTGAATCCTCTAGACTGTTGTAGCTCAGGTCCAGAACCCTCAGATGGGAGGGATTGGACCTCAGCGCCGAGGCCAGAGAGTCACAGCTGATATCTGATAAACTGCAGTGCGACAACCTAAAAAAACAATAAATGGGGCAAATAAAAACACATTTCTAAATATGAAAATGAAAAGAAAAGCAGAAAATGTAAAGAAATTTAGAAAAGGCCAACAGAGGCCTCCTGACCTGAGCGTCTCCAGTCTGCAGTTTGGATGGATCATTCCAGAAGACAGTAACTTTACTCCGGCATCTGTCAGGCTTTGGTTCTCTCTTAAGCTCAGCTCCCGTAGATGAGAAGGGTTTGACGTCATTGCTGAGGCCACAACTTCCCAATGACTCTTTGAAAGAAAACTACCAGACAGTCTGTTGTGTATGAAACAAAAATAGTGAGTCAAACTTTGGGATTTCTAATCAACTTATCTGAGAATCTACCTCAACACAAATGTAGCTCATTTTCTGGAAAAGCTAAATTCAACACCGTAGAGCAACAGTTTGAACGACCATCAGATCTGAAATGCAACTGAATTATTCTTAACATTTGTCTTATTTTAGAACAGCTCATAATTACTCAATATTTAAAATGATTATAGCAAATGGTTTAAAGAAACGTGCATCTTTTTATCTGTCTATCGGCTCTTTGGATATTTTGCATTTCATCCAATTTGTACGATCGTGCGTCAAGTCTTAATTCAGCGATCCGATCGATGACATCAGTGTCTCTGGTTGCATCGATTGCCCTCAGCTTCTGTTATATCTGCCTGTTTTCCTTCAAATCATTTTCACTGCACCTTTTGTTGCTAGTGATGAAGTTGCCACCTAACGGGTGTGGAAAGGGTCAAACAACTTTGTGGGTCACATAAAGGCTCCAAACGGAACCGCCACAAAGACCTAAAACACCCATTTAAACCAACGAGGCCGGCTGTTTTTACGTTGAACAAATGAAGCAAAATCGTCACGTGTCATTAGTTAAAATGTGTTTTTCTGTTGTTTGAATACGATGTATACAAACAAACAAAAGTTATTTAATGACATGACAGTAATTTCATGATAGTAAGTTAACTTGTGGCTCCTATTATTCCAGCCTTATGTTGGTTTGTCTGGATTGAACTTTGAACTTATATCCAGCCAGTGTTGAACATTTCTGAATGAATTGTTGTTTTTTAAATTTATGGACGCTGCAATGGAAATAAAGAATTGAAGGAATGACCACTGGAGGGGGTATTGCTACCTGACATGATCCACTCGGTTGCTTTAAATGCTGATGTCCGGCCCCAAAAATCTTTACTTACACGACCTTCCTGCAGTTCCTCACAGCTGGAATCAGGCGACGTCGTCCCTCCTCTGAGGTGTTGTACTGCTGCAGGTTCAGCTCATCCAGAACCTCCTCTGACCTCTGTAGCAGGTAGGCCAGAGCTGAACAGTGGATCTCTGACAGTTTCCTCTCTGATTTCCTCTCTGACTTCAGGAACTCTTGGATCTCCTGATGGACTGACTGATCCTTCATCTCCATCAGACAGTGGAAGATGTTGATGCTTCTGTCTGGGGAGATTTTATCACTGTTCACCTCCTTCAGGTTGTTGAGGACCTTCTGGATGGTTTCTGGGTGGTTCTCCATCTGATCCAACAGTCCACCCAAGATCCTCTGATTGGACTCCAGAGAGAGACCATGAAGGAAGCGAACAAACAAGTCCAGGTGGCCATTTTCACTTTCAAGAGATTTCATTAGTTCTATCCTGAGGAAGTCATCAAGAGATATGACTGGATCGTTATTTGTGTACAACCCAGCAAACCAAGAAAAAGGGTTTTGTTTCAAATATTTTAGGAAAGACTCCATAATCCTTTTATTCTTGATGGTGTAACAGTGGAACATGTAGACGGCAGCCAGAAACTCCTGAATGCTCAGATGAACAAAGCAGTAGACTGATTTCTGGAAGATCACACTCTCTCTCTTGAAGATCTCTGTACAAACTCCTGAGTACACCGACACCTCGGAGACGTCCAGTCCACATTGCTCCAGGTCTTCTGAGTAGAACATGATGTTTCCTTTCTCCAGATGTTCAAACGCCAGCCGACCCAACTTCAGAAGGAGTTCTTTGTCAGCCTTAGTCAGTTTCCCTGGTCTCTGCTTTCCTCCATACTTCTGCTTCTTCCTCTTTATCTGAACCATCAGGAAGTGTGAGTAGAGGTCAGTCAGGGTTTTGGGCAGCTCTCCTCTCTGGTCTCTGGTCATCATGTCCTCCAGAACTATAGCAGTGATCCAGCAGAAAACTGGGATCAGACACATGATGTGGAGGCTCCTGGAGGCCTTGATGTGTGAGATGATTCTCTTGGACAGATCTTCATCACTGAACCTCCTCCTGAAGTACTCCTCCTTCTGGGAGTCAGTGAAGCCTCGTACTTCTGTGATCCTGTCAACACACGAGGGAGGAATCTGATAGGCTGCTGCAGGTCTGGAGGTGATCCAGATGAGAGCTGAGGGAAGCAGGTTCCCCTGGATGAGGTTTACCAGGAGCACGCCAACGGGCGATACTTGTGTGACATCAGAGATGAGCTGATGCTTGTTGAAACCCAGTGAAAATCTGCTTTCATCCAGGCCATCAAAGATGAACAGAAGTTTCCAGACAGTCAGATCTTCTGCTCTGATCTTCTGTAATGTTGGATGGAAAACATGAAGCAGTGAGAGAAGACTGTGCTGCTCATCTCTGATCAAGTTCAGCTCCCTGCATGAGAGCGGAAGCACCAGACTGATGTCTTGGTTCTCCAAACCTTCTGCCCAGTCCAGACTGAACTTCTGCACTGAGAAAGTTTTTCCAACGCCGGCGACACCGTTGGTCAGAACCACTCTGATGTGTCTCTGTTGCTCAGATAAGACTTTGAAGATGTCCTGGCACTTGATTGGAGTGTCCTGGATGTTCTTCTCGGAGGTTATCTCAAGCTGTCTCACCTCATGTTGTGTGTCCACCTCCTCACTTTGTCCCTCAGTGATGTAGAGCTCAGTGTAGATCTTGTTCAGCAGGGTTCCACTTCCTGCTTCATGAGTTCTTCAGTCACATGTTCACATCTTCTCTTCAGACTGATCTTATGACCTTCTATCACCTCCTGCAGATCACTTCCTGAAAATAAGTAAACCAATGATTTCCATCTATAATAAATCATCAACACAACTACAAATTCATGAGATCACAAGTTCAATTTTATATTGAACAATTTTACTTTGTTTGGGCTTCATTTCAGCATCTCCAGATCTGCTTCCAGATTGTGAACAAGAGGACTCTCCTGGTGGAGCTGACTGGTCCCAGTTTGATAGGATGTGCTCCCCCCTCTCACTATGAAACAGATCTCTATTAGTCCTTTGATTTATAGGATGAAAAAACCTGATCAAGACTCAATATTGTTCCAGCATTTATGTCTGAATTCATCTTTCAGTTAAAACATGATTCTTGTTTCTAATCAACAATATTCACATTAAGTATGTAACTATATGACTGTCTGAGGTTTAAGTGTTAAACATCTCCAATAATAAACTCACAACCTGCTGCTGTTAATGTGACTAACAGCTGGCACACAAACACATCATCACGCTTTAGTTTTCTTACATTTTCTCTGAACTTCTGAAGTCTATTATTACATCTCTGGACCGGTCACTCTTCAGGGACACACAGCTGAACACTGTGGACCCTGCTCTGTCCTCGTCCATCCTGAGGAAACATCAGAAATATCATGAGACTGTGATGAAGGTAAATAATCTGTAGAGGTTGTCGTTAAATAATCCCAATTCACTGCATTTTTATCAAACAGGAACATTTCAGATCAGGGGGCCGTTCTTCCCAATCACACCTCTCCAGGTCTCACTGTCGCTGCCGACGTGAGCACTGAAGTCACCCAGGAGGAGGAGGGAGCCCCCAGAAGGAGCACTCTCCAGCACTCCCTCTAAGGACTCGAAAAAGGGTGGATACGCTGAACTGCTTTGGGCCACAGGATCCGTCCCCCCACCTGAAGGCGAAGGGAGGCTACCCTCTCATCCACCGGGGTAAACTCCAATATCCAGGCACTGAGCCGGGGAGCAACCAGAATTGCCACCCCTGCCCGTCGCCTCTCACCATCGGCAACTCCAGAGTGGTAGAGAGTCCAACCCCTCTCAAGAAGACTGGTTCCAGAGCCCTTGCTGTGTGTCGAGGTGAGGCCGACTAGGGCAAACCCCTCCACCACGATAAGGTGGTACCCAGGAGGGTATTGGACTTCTGTGCTCGTCTCAGATTGTCCATAACAAACATCTTGTTCAGGCATAAAGGCGTCCACATGTGCACTTGGCACCAGGACGCCTTAGGCCGCAGATCGATGATCGACTTTGTGGCGGAGCTGTCAACTGATCACCACCTGGTGGTGAGTTGGCTCCGATGGTGGGGAAGGATGCCGGACAGACCCGCCAGACCCAAACGTGTTGTGAGGGTCTGCTGGGAACGCTGGCGGAGTCTCCTGTCAGAAGGAGCTTCAACTCACCCCTCCGGGAGAGCTTTGACCATGTCCCGGGGGAGGCGGGGGACATCCGTATCTAAATGGAGAGCTGGAGCACTCTGCAATGATGGATATTGTTGGGAAACTTTAAAATATATGCCTAGGAATTTTTGTGAGATGATGTTAACCCATGTAGGAGAAATGACCAGTTAAAAACAGAAGCAATTTTCAGTTTTAAAAGATTTACCACACTAAAATTAACATGGTGGTTAATGGGAGCGAACACCTGACATGTTGGTGCACCGTTTCATTTTAAGGACCTGATGAATTTCATTTTTCACGATAGTAGAGGCTAATACCTACAAAATGATGTTTTGTATGGTTGTGAAATGTTCGAAGGCAGAGTTATGTGGTCAGAAAACCTTACTTTAAAGGTGAGCCTTGAGGTCTGATACCAAAGTTTAAAGGGCGCCCTTTGGACCGGTCACTCTTCAGGGACACCCAGCTGGGCACTGTGGACTCTGCTCTGTCCTCGTCCATCCTGAGGAAACATCAGAAATAGTGATGAGACTGTGATGAAGGTAAATAATCTGTAGAGGTTGTAGTTAAATAATCCCAATTCACTGCATTTTTATCAAACAGGAACATTTCTAATACATTCTGAATAACAACTGAATCAGTAAATCAACCATGTCTCTGTATAATTTTCATGTTTTCAGAGTTTAAGCTGCTTTTTTTACTGTTCCCTGCAGTGAGAAAAGAACTGGCACCTTTTCCAGCCCCTCATCCTGCAGCACTGAATGTGCTCTAAAGTTCTTTCCAGAGCAAACGTCTCTGCACTTGCAGCAACATGTTGTAGTCATGGATCCGTGAGGAGAACCGGATATAGGAAACACCCCCACTTTGATCCCAAAACCCAACTGGTGGCCAACGGTGGTCCGGCAACGACGGGGACGCTGGTCCATCGGCCCGACAACACTGGTTTTCCACAGGCCAACATGGTGAAAGGACTGTGCACCGTTTCATTTTAAGGACCTGATGAATTTCATTTTTCACGATAGTAGAGGCTAATACCTACAAAATGATGTTTTGTATGGTTGAGAAATGTTCTAAGGCAGAGTTATGTGGTTCAGAAAACCTTACTTTGAAGGTGAGCCTTGAGGTCCAATACCGAAGTGTAAAGGTTTCTCTTTGGACATGTCACTCTTCATGGACACCCAGCTGGACACTATGGACTTTGCTCTCTCTTCCACTTCCATCACAAATTCGCTCATTTTAAAATGTGAGTCTAAACGGTTAAGCAGGAACAGTCTGCTGACACAGAAAATAAGATTAAAGAACATGATTCTCAGCATGAAGACAAGCAGAGGTCTGTCCAGTGACGTATTGTCGGCTCATTCACATCAAAATCTATTATATGATGTAACCCTGTACATCATACAGGCCACATATATATTGGAAAAAAGTTTTGGGACATCTTAAAAGTTTACACCATGTTAAATATAAAATAGTGGTGGAAAAAATGTTTCTCCTGGGTGTTTCAGAAGGTGCGGTGGCATTAGACGGACGCACACAAATACAAATTAAATCATTTTTTATCTGGTTATGGTTTACAAGAAAACCTAAATTCTTTCAAGATGTCAGTTCTCAACATTAAATTCAACAAATAAGATGAGAATGCATTCAAAACTAAACAGAAATAAGTCATCACATCATCAAAGTCGGTCAAATGCAGCATCATCTTCTGTCATCTCAGACAGGATTCCAAGAAGAGGATCTTCATTTTCAACAACGCACCTTGACATCTCATCATGGCTCGTCTGTCAGATTACAAGCATCTTTTTTTGATCAGGCGCATCATGTTTCTCACGAACACATGATGGTGCTGGAAAAAACATTTGTAGCCTGACCTAGAGGTCAAAACTCTGCATGGCGTGCACAGCTACTAGTTGCAGCCAGTGGTTGTGGCGGAGGAGATCCCAAACATATCTAGCAAGCTTGTTTTGGAGCAGAGCTTGTCCACCACCTCTGACCCCACTCATCACAGAAGTCCCACCATATCCATGGCCAGGTGTGTTGGCAGCATTGGAGCCAGCCTCAGGAAAAAGGTGTGTCAATATCTCAGAAGTGATGATCAAGTTGCCACAACCCAACAGAAGTCAAGCAACCCAACATGCTGAATAGAATAGATGACACACAGCAAAGGGCAAAAAACACCCAATTCTGCTCAGACTAATCTTATCTGACCACATGTACAGGACCAAAAATATGAAAACACGATGGGTTTAGGTTTCCTTTCGTTTTCTTGACTGCTTCATTCAAAACAGAACAAATTTCATAAATCCATAATGACAAATTCATATTCCACAAAGAACCAGTTGTTAAAACAATAAAATGGAATGCCTTGATCTCTACCTCTTTACATACTCTCCTTTCTTAAATAAAGGATTGATTGTCCCCTGGTGGAGGGACAAAGAGAGGAGGCTAAAACTGTCGCGTTTGTGTCCCTCTTTCCGTGGATTTTTCCACTAACTGCAAATAATATTGTCGACTTATTGTGAGTATTAAAATGTGCTTCCTCAACCTCTAAAATGTTGGGTCAGGGTTAGCGGAAAACGCAGTTAGAGGAAACACGGTACAAAGTTTGATCATGCGTCACAACATTCCCGTCGACCAGCCGCAATGTGCGTCCGAAACACGCGCACGCTCATTGCGAACACGCAGGTTATTAAGCCGCATCTCGCAGCGGAACATTGATTCGAGACGACAGCAGTGAAAGAACCAAATGCTACCTGAATATTAGAGGTTTTCTATCAGGGCTTCTTCTGCCTCTACACGTCACGTGTTCGTGGTCTGACGCGTCATATCCAGCACAAGCGCCTCTCTTCAGAACAATTTGGTCCACGTTTTAACTGAAATACTGGGAAACAACTGGAGTTCGTCTGACAGATGTTCGTTTTTGGGTGCGGAATCAAACTGTGTCAACTTTTTGATCTATAGGATCCCCTCTGGTTCAAAGTGTCCCTATAGGATATTGACAGTGCTGACCTTTTGGGGGCTGCACACACCTCTTAATTGTGACAAATTTAAAAGAAAACAGTTTTTAAAAAACAGCTGAAAAATGAAGACGCAAAACTATGACAGCATAAAGAACCGATCAGGGTTTCTCTCTTTAAATGAATATGAAGCTTTTCTTTTATTTCACATCAGTTTCTCTGTGAATTTTAATATCTCAAACTACAATTTTTATTAAAATGTCTGCAGAGGGTGAAGGATTAATTAGGTAATGAAATGTAAGACAAGGAAGTGGATTATAAATGAACAAATAGTTACCTTGATTCAGTCGGTGGTTGATCTTCGTCTCTTGTCTGATTTAAATGACGGCTTTTTGACACACTTAATTTTTTATATTTGCAGTAGCAAATTACTGCAACAACTATGACTCCAACTATGATTCCAACTTTGACACCAATTCCAACCTGGCCCATTTGCTTTTCAGCTGAAATTCAAAGAAATTCAGGTCAACACTCAAACCTTAATAATGATTCTTCATTAAATCAGCTGACTGATGACATGAAGATGCTTTTTATAAACTTTTGTGGTGGTTTTGGGTTCATTATTTTCCTTTTGCTGCTTTACATCTACTTCATGAGGTCACTTTTAGGCAGGCAGGTTTCTCAAGATTCCAGAGTTGAGCTGTTCAGGTTTCTATTCATTTGCTGCTACATTTTAGTCCTTTTCAGCCTAAAAGTGTATTTCTTTTAAAACTCAGTTCAGCTCAGGTGAATATTGTGAGGATCTGGGTGTGAAGGCGCCTGCAGTGCTGTGTGTGAGCTTCAGGAGCTTCAACGCCTGCTGACATTACTGATGTTCCACCGCTGATCTGGAGCTTATTTACTCATTTCAGCAAAAGTTAGATCCCACTGAATGAGCCCACTTTATTTTCTAAAAAGTTTAACGTTGACACTGATCAAAGAAACTGGAGCAAATCTTCATAATTATGAGAGATTCTATCTTTAGATTTCAATAAGGAGCTAAAAATGAATTTCATCTTTGTTCAAACACTGATTCAACAAGGGTCACTCACCTCCCCCCCTCAAAGTCCACAGGAAAATTAGGCCCACCAGCAACAGAGGACGCTGATACGTTTACATGATTTTCCATAAAATCCAGTACGGGAATGTTTCACTGGCAGCAGAGTCCAGCTGGTCTGATCGGTGTGTGTGTGTGTGTGTGTGTGTGTGTGTGTGTGTGTGTGTGTGTGTGTGTGTGTGTGGTGTGTGTGTGTGTGTGTGTGATCACAGTGTAACTCACGCCTGTAGTTTGTACATTAGACTTTGTCACTGTTGTGCAGCAACTCGTAAACAGTGATTCTGGAAGTTAGACACCAGAAAACAACCCTGACAGTTGTGTTAAGTTTTCCTTTGAATGTATGTAAAAAAACCATGTTTTTCTAATACTACAAAGGAAGCTTTGATTAAGCATTGATGAGGATTTTTTAATTTTTGGTTATTGTTCATAAAATTACCATGATAGCATTGTCAGTAAACAAAAATATAAAAGAGAAAGAAACAAGATTTCTCTGATTTCAGAGGTAAAGAGGTGACATAGACGATGATTAGTCCTTTTAATAGCAAAAAAATGATTAAACAGTGCTAATACAGCAAATGTTCAGTTTCTGAAAACTTGCTAAATGTTTCCCACAGAAACGTCTCCGATTCCCACTTGGCAACTGTAATAAAACAGCATTTATTTCTTCAACAGGGGAAAAAAGACCAAAACCATCAAAGCCATCTGTGTCTGTTTTTTCATGTTAGTTTGGTGGTTGGTCCTCAGGCTTTCTGGGTGGTTTTTTATCATGTTCAGGTTAATTCTGAGGTGTTCTGGACTCCTGAGGGTCTGTTGGTGCTGCTCACAGCCAGCGGGCCGCTTCCTTCCGTCCAGTCTGTTGGAGCCAAAGTTGAAAGAGTTCATATTCACGTTAATCTTGGAACCGTAGCTGTTTCATTCACTGCCATTTAGCAAATAACTATGTGATTTTGAATGTCTGTCTCCCAGAATTGATCAATTCTACAGATTATGGTCATTTTTTCCAACTTTTGTTGCCATTTCCCATTTTGATCCAGACGGATTGTGGTTTCTCGTCTCTGGCGCCACCATGTGGCTTCGTGCAGAACTGTAGATTCTTTATTTCACTGACCTTTGACCAAATGAAGCTCTGCTGCCCCGTAGTTTGAGCTGCAGAGGCGGGTGGCCCATAGGGAGCGCTGGGGCACCGCCCTCCTGAAGCGGTGGGGAAAATTAAATATATATAATTTCATTTAAGTGTATTTAAACTGTATACACATCATTTCCACCAACTGACTCTCATTCAACAGTGAATTTCCACTGACAGGACAAACTGGTATCATTTAGTCCAGGGGGCCCCAGACTCTTTCCTGTGAGGGCCACATAACTTTTCCCTTCTCTGATCAGGGGCCAGTGTCAGTTTGAAATAGAAACAGTCTGAGGATTGCAGGAGTGCCTAAACGTAAAAATGTATTGTTTTCAAGAAAGCACAATCAAATAACCCTTTCTGGATTCTTCGCAGAACAAAAGTCAGGAAATAAATAATAACACTATAATGAAATAAATAATAACCAAATAACCCTCTCTGGGTTCGTCACAAAAAAAAATTTTGAATTCTTTCGTCTTCTGCTGCAGCTGGGCGTTTACATTACCCCCGATTTCTTCAATGTGTCTGGTGATTGTACTCGCTGATACACTCACGGCATTAAAGACATCTTTCTTCTCGGGGGACCACCACCTCCGCCACAGCGTTTATGCTTTCTTGACAAACTCTCCATCAGTGAAAGGTTTACGGCTGCTTGCTATCAGTGGAGCAGCCTGAAAGCTGGCCCCAGATGCCTGGTTCAGCTGAGCTTGGCGTCCAAATGTATTCTGCTGAGCTGACGGTCCACTTGTTAGCTTTGAGAGTTTGTCTGTTCGCATTTGGCCTTGCAAGCTATCGTACTTGTCTTTGTGACGGGATTCATAGTGTCACCGCAGATTGTGTTGTTTGAATACCGCCACCTCCTCTTGACAGATGAGTCAGGCAGCCTTTTCTTTGCATTGAACAAAAAAATAATCGTTTGTCCACTGCAGGTTAAATGTCCTGCGGATTAAGGGGCGGATTAAGGATTTTTTTGTTTGTTCTGTACTTCATATGTAGCATATGAACTTTACACATTACGATAATAGGACTTTAATATCTTCATGGAAGAATTTAATTTTTAAATGGCTGCTTTTAACTTGTTGACACTTCTACACTTTAGAGACATTTCCAGTAACCACATAATAAGATGAAGGGCCTGATTTACTTTATTTTTTTATTCATTATATACATCATTATCGTTTCAATATATTTTTCTATTATCTAAGGTATTTTTCTCCTTTATGATTATTTTGATCTCTAGGTGCATCATTGTGTTTATTTTCTACATATTGAATATTTTCATTGAGAGAAAAATAATGACTTCAGCACCAGCGTTCACAGAACGTAACTGAACATTTGTAAAATATGACACCAAATACACAAACAATATTGGTCATTGAAACACATCAAAAGGATCCTTTTCCCACAAACTCTCATGTTTTTACAGTGTTAATCCTGAATGTGATCTGAAGTTACAGACCTTCTTTAGCTAACGTAACTGATCAGCCTTTATCATCAGCAGCTTCCCCAATAAACCAGCTGCTTATAAAGAGACTAAAACTGACCCGTCCACTCTTTCATTCCTCAGTAGAACTTCTGGAGACCTCCCTCAGGTGTCCAAGTCACTGAACATCAAGTATCAGGATCTGGCTTCCCTGTACGACATGATGGAAAGCCTCAAACCTTCTGAAGCTGGACCTGTGTGCTGATTCTCCAGGTCCTTTTGATGGTTGAGGTCAGTTTTCATGGACTGTGATTGTCTGATGGCGCCGTTTTAAGCCTTTAAACATCATTTTTCAGTGGAGAAGCAACAGTCGTCTCCTGGTGTCCCTTTGACCTGAAGCCTCCAGACATCGTGTTGGTGCGTCAGATCATGTTGCTGAGTTGATCATCTGCTCCAGTGACGTGCGGTGAGGTTCATGGCTGGTGAGGCTCTGACTACTCAAGAGTCAGATTTACGATTTAAGAACTGAAAAAAGCATCTTATTTCACCATTTTCCCAACAGCATACAACTCCTGATAATGCTTCATATCGCATCAGCATTCCTCTTTCAATTACATTCACAAACCAACACAAACATATACACAGGACCATATTTGTCCTATAAAGAACTTTCTTTTATAGCTATGGATAGAGCTCCATCTTGTGTTTTAAGAAATTCATTTATACTGTAAACAAATTAAAATGCAGAGATATGTGCAGCACAAATTTAAATTTGACCAACAGCAAAAATTTCTGTTATTTTTCAAACTTGAAATTCTGATGCTTCAATAAATTTTAATAAGGTTTGCCTATTGAAGCACCAGCGAGAAAGCACCTGCCAGCCTGCGTGCGC
>NW_026622056.1:0-19993 GCF_003711565.1 Takifugu flavidus | reverse complement strand
CCAGAAGAGACTATGGTATCTTATGATGTCACGTCACTCTTCACGTGCATCCCCACCGCCAGCGCCATAGACACCATCCACAAGCACCTTCTATTGGACAAGAACCTTACAGAAAGAACCACCTTAACACCGGCCCAAATCTGCACCATGCTGGACCTGTGTTTGAACACCACTTATTTCCAGTACAGAGAAGGCTTCTACAGGCAGAAACATGGCTGTGCCATGGGCTCACCAGTATCCCCTATAGTTGCCAACCTATACATGGAGAAGGTGGAATCCCAGGCCCTGACATCCTTCACAGGAACTGCGCCAAGCCACTGGTTCAGGTATGTTGATGACACCTGGGTCAAAATCCAAATACAAGAATTGGAAGCTTTCTCCGATCACCTCAACAAAACAGACGAACATGTAAAATTCACCCGGGAAGATGTAAAAGGAAACAGTCTGGCCTTTCTGGACTGCGCGGTCAAGATCACTGAGGACAGAAATCTCACCATCGAAGTCTACAGAAAACCTACACATACTGACCAGTACCTCCAGTTTGACTCTCACCATCCACTGGAACACAAGTTGGGAGTGATCAGAACCCTCCAACACCGGGCCAGAGAAATACCCACCACATCCCAAGGCAGAAAGAAGGAACAGGACCACATTAAGACAGCTCTCAAAACATGTGGCTACCCAGACTGGGCCTTCACCAGGACCTCAAGAAGCGAGACCTCAGCAAAGGAGAGGAGGAGAGAAACAAACGTCGCAGCGTTTCCATCCCCTACCTGTCTGGAGTCTCGGAGAAGTTTAGGAGGATCCTCCAGAAACACGACATACCGGTTCATTTCAAACCCAGCAACACTCTCAGACAGAGGTTAGTACACCCAAAGGACAAGACACCAAGACCCAAACAAAGTAATGTTGTCTATGCTGTACAGTGCCAGGAGGAATGCAAGGAACTGTACATTGGAGAAACCAAACAACCTCTCCACAGAAGAATGGCACAACACAGACGTGCCACCTCTTCGGGTCAGGATTCAGCAGTCCACTTACACTTAAAGGAGAGTGGGCACTCCTTCGAGGACAGCCAAGTAAGGATACTGGCCAGAGAAGACCGCTGGTTTGAAAGGGGGGTTAAGGAAGCTATCCATGTTAAATTGGAGAAACCATCCTTGAACAGAGGTGGTGGCCTGAGGCACTTCCTATCCCCACATACAATGCAGTCCTCCACTCCTTCCAACAGCAAAACAAACATTCACACCATTCCAGGAGACCCAGTGACTCATCACCATGTGACCCAGCAGACAAAGGGGAGACACCTCAACAGAAACTAGGTGAACGACCCGACCAACGACCCTGCTAACGACTCTCAGGTGACCACCCGATCATTAGCATGCAAATGGTCCACAGGGGCTATATATTTTCAAGCTCTCTCCCAGCGATTTCAGAACTGAAGAAGCCTTCTGGATAGAAGGCGAAACGTCTTCAAGAGAAGAAACCCAGTCCAGTTGACAGAGAAAACTACCTTGGATCATTAGTAACTTTAATAAGTGCTGTTTTTTGTGCTGTGGTAAGCTCTAAAGCTTGACTGAAACATCTCAAACAAGATGTTCCTCTGCAGGTGCAGGTGCTTCAGTAACTGAGTCACCACCACCTTCTCAAGAATTTTTGAGACAAAAGGAAGGTTGGATATAAGCCTATAGTTTCCTATAGTTTCAGAATCCAGTGATGTTTTTTTAGGCAATGGTTTAATCACTGCCATCTTGTAGGACCAGGGTACATAACCTGTCACTAAAGGACAATTAATCTGGTCCGGAATAGAGCTACCTATCATTGTGTGGCACTCCTACCTATTTCACCCAACAATGGCACCTTGAGGAGAAGCCTCCTCAAGGAACCTAACTCCAGACGTACCCATTTCAAGGCCCACAGGTTCACTCCACAAGAGAGGCACGGGATGCATTTCCAAAAGAAATGATAATACAAATTATTATAATGCCAACTGATAACAAACTAAACCAAAACACTTCCAGCTACTGAGGCCTCCTGGTGGACGGGGTGTTCAGTCCACAGGGAGAGAATGAAAAGGACAATCCACATGACACACACTCAAACTAATCTAATGATAAACATAAAAACCAAACTCCAAAATCACAGTTCACCTGGGAAGGGGAGAAGTTACCACCCAGGACACCAACACCAGGGGCACTCAGCAGCTGAAAGAAAAACAATAAAAACCTATTAATACAGAAATGGAAAACAACAAAATCTTACACCAATTAACAGATAACAATAACTAGCCTAAAACAGTAATTAATTAAAATACTGACCTAAGCCGTTCTCATAAAAACCCTCATCAGGTCACACACTCATGCACGACAAATTCACACACTCAAACACCCAATGTCTGACCATGGGTCCGGAGTCCCTTGGTCCTTAAACTCCACATGCAGCAGCTGCAACGTTCACCACCCAGTTCGGTGATAAATCCCTCTGCCGCTGACGAGGCAAGGAGCCCAACGATCACACCAGGCTAATGTCCAGCAGGAACGGCAGCTACCAACCCGAGGAACTCCCAGCCACTGAATGAATCCATCTGTCCAGGAGGACTGCCAAACGGATCTTGAATATAGACTTGTTTTTTAACTTTAACCACTGCGTTTTGCCTGCTTTCGGGTCCTGGAAAAAACAAAACCTTAACACTTGCTCGGCGTTGACTAATGCTGCGAGAACAAACTGGCCCGGGCTGTTGTTTTCCTTTATGCTTCATATCCAGTCATCAATTAATGGAAATGGCCTCGTTTGTTAAAATGGTGAAATGATAGCTCTTTCTGCGGGATGATCGGTGCTGCAGTTATGTAACCAGTGAAAAAAAAAAAAAGTTCTCTGTATTGTTCTAATTTGTAAACATCCTCCACCTTGTGTTGAGATGGTGTTGAGACACGTGGTGGACTTGGATTTCTGAATTAGCGAGGATGCCTCAGAAAAATTATATAGGGGTGAAGTTTAAGAAGTTTAAGGGCTCGTTGGAGACCACGTATGTTCCCAAAGATGGCACATCTGGTAATGGACCAATAGCTGTTGGGATGGCCTGATTAGCTTTTTCTCTGATAGTTTGAATTTATCAGTGAAGAAGCTAATGAAGTCTTCACCACTAAGGGAAGAAGAGATACGTGGATCTAAAACACTGTGACTCTTGGTTAATTTTACCACAGTGCTGAAAAAAATTCTGTTTTCTTCAATTAAAGAAAAAATAAGCTGTTCTAGTCTTACGGATGGGATTTTTTTATAAACTACCTAACAGTCTTTCCAAGCTAAAAAGTAGCTATCTACTGTTTTACAAGAATATGACTTCCTTTCTAGTTTTCACACTTTATGCTTGAGGGTCCTAATGTGTAAATATACCAGAGGGCACATCTCCTCTGATTTACTATTTTCTTTTTCAGGGGGGCAACAGAATCAAGCGTAATTCTCAATGAGGCCGCTGCACATTCAACATCAGAGTCAACCTCTGCAGGCTAAGATTATAATGATTAATCCCTGGAGAAACACACGGTGGTCCTGGGATCAGCACAGGGATCGCTTCCTTACACTCAACAATAACTATGTCAGCATCCAATGGATATGGAAGAAGAAGACGAGGTCATCCAATCAGAACAGGGTATGGTCATTGGCAAAGGAACTGTCCATATCACAACTATCAGGATGTACCAGGCAGTGTTCCAACATTCTGACCTTGCCCAACCCCCCCCCCCCTTTTGCCCCAGCCTAACCGAGGACGCAGAGGAAAGCAGAGACCTCAATATCGTGCTCTAAATTCAATTTCCCCACGGGGATGAATAAAGTCCATCTTAATCTTAATCTTAATCTTAAATACTGAGGTTGCTCCACAAGGCCAATTTCCAATGGGAAACTGGCCCTATGATGAGTTGCAGTGATGGGGCCCCTGCGGACGAGGCACTGGCAGACCCCCTCGTCCGCATGATGGTGCAGGGAAGAGGACATTCTTTCTTGGTTGACTCAGGACCCTGCTATTCCACTGTCTCATGGAATTTATCACCGGAGCTGATCTCATCTGACACCATCGAGCTTGTGGGGTTCTCAGGGAGACTGCCGTTTTCTGTGCCATTAGTGACTCGTTTTGCCGGACAGACTGTGTTGCACCCTTTGTGATTTCACCACATTGCCCTATCAACCTGTTGGGGCGAGATCTCCTTGTGAGGACGGAACAGCTATTCTGTGCGGAGACAAGGTCTTGTGGTGCAATTTCCTAATCGAATGAAACTGAACTGCTGTATGAGTGTGACACCCTCTCCAGAACAGGGGCTGTGGGCGGACATTTATTGGGGAGAACTTGAACCTTAAACCTCACCTGGTGTCGGTGTTGTGGCATTGTTTCAGAGCTGGAGGTCCTGGTTGTCGATGCTAAGTCCTTTTGCCCCGCCAGTTGATCCCTATCATGTCACCCTATTTTACGACTGTGAGAATAGGTGAGGTGTATCAGGAGTGTTTAGAGAAAAGTTACAGGAAATTGCTGAATGATTACATCACTGTGTTTGTTTGTTGGGCCTGAGGGTGTGGCTGCGCAGGTTGACTTCACTGCTGAACAAAATGAGTGGTATGAGATGGCTGAGGAAGCGTGTCCCCACGTTACCCTTGCCATCCATGCTGAACATCAGGCAAAGATCAGGCAAATTATCCAGACAGTGCACAGATTTTAAATTCACTTCCTGAAACCTTGTGGTCCTTGTGTGGGGCAGATAGAAGTCAGAGAACTCAGAGAGGAACTCAGAATGTGGCCCAGCAGGTGGCTGATATAAAAGTATAAACAAAAGTGGCCAAAGCAGGTGAAACCAGTTTGTGCCATTGGGCAACACCCTGATGTAGCAACAGTGCAGAAAGCTGTGAACTACAGTTGAAACACAAACAAGTGACTGTGTCTCCCAACACAAGTTAAGGGAAGGATTCTCACAAAACTATCATTTTCCTTTGACAGACACGTCATATATCTACCTGGCTGTCACACACAACCATGTATTAAATCAGAGAAAATCAATGGCTACCCAAACTTTTACTGGGGCTGGGGGGGTTGAGAAGAACATGTATAAGTGGATCATCTTCTACAGCATGTCCATTAATTGACCTTCACATGGTAGGAAAGTACAAAATGATCAAATATCAGAGAGACGATCACAATGCTGACAATCCAGAGAGGCTGGACAAACTGTCCCACACTCATGAGACTATAGATAAAGATGGGATTAATAAACCTTAAACTATACAGTCAAAGACATTGTGAAAGATAGGCTGTACATATTTATCAACGTGAGTAAGGTGTCGAGACCTAGACCAGTTCTCTCCAGACCTAGACCAGTTCAGATAGGAACGGAGGAGGTGGAGGGCGTGCAGACCTACAAATATCTTGGGCTGTGGCTGGACAATAGGCTGGACTGGACAAGGAACACGAGGCAGCTGTACAAGAAGACCCAGAGCAGGATGTACTTCCTGAGGAGACTCAGATCCTTCAACATCTGCAGGAAACTCCTCTGGATGTTCTACCAGTCTGTGGTCGCCAGCGTCCTGTCCTACGCTGTGGTGTGCTGGGGGGGGAGTGCGACAAAAGCGGACCTCTCCAGGCTGGAGAAGCTGATCAGGCGGGCCAGCTCGGTGGTGGGGATGAAGCTGAAACCTCTGGGCGAGTGGCAGAGAGGAGAACTATTGACAAGCTGCGGAGCATCATGGACAATGTCCACCACCCTCTGCACACTGTCATCCACAGCCAGAGAAGCCTGATCAGCCAGAGGCTGCGGCTCCCCAAGTTCAGGACCAACAGACTGGGGAACTCATTCATCCCCCGAGCCATCAGGCTGTTCAACTCCTCACAGGGGGGGAGGAGGGCCAACAGGAGAACTGGAACATTTTTATTGTTTTTTATTTATATTCATATTCTATTTTTAATTTATTCTATTTTATTTCTTATTTTATTATATTTTATTATCTTTAATAGGTTTAATGGGGTGTAATGGTGGTGGGAAATTTTGTACAGTGCTGTACGTTTCTTTGGAGATGCTAATTTCCCTGGTGGACACCCCCTAAAGGGATCAATAAAGTACTCTTGAATCTTGAATTAATAAGGCACTAAAATAATAAAGCAAACGAGCACCACTGAGTGCTACCTGCAGTTCAAACAAAAACCAGTGAGCTGGTATTCTGACCATTGTTGGTGTTCCTGGAAAAGACTTCAGGTTGGGGTTGTGGTTTACTTTGGTGAACATATGAGATACTGCCGTAATAATTTCTATTTGTACTGTAATGTTTGTTCCACTTCATATTTACAGAGCACAGCTCTGTAATATGGGAGTCAATAAAAAGTGTCCTTCAACAGTTTCTCTTCTTAGCCGACAAACTAATTACCATCTTGTGCAGGCAAACACAGGAAAGATATTGTAAATTCTATGAATATCTTAATGCCACTATCCAAAGTGCAGGGTTATGTCATCATTTCATATAATAGAAATTTGCTTAAAACTGAAGTTCATTAGGATTCATCTAAGGAGCAGAATGGGAGTGGAACATTTTGAGGACTTCCTGCTGATGGCAACAGAAAGGGACATTCTCATGAAACTAGAATCAGATGTGACTGATAGAGTAAAAGAGAACTGCAAATATTCCACAGTCTACTAACTATAAAGATTTAGGATCACTTGCTCGGCGTTGACTAATGCTGCGAGAACAAACTGGCCCGGGCTGTTGTTTTCCTTTATGCTTCATATCCAGTCATCAATTAATGGAAATGGCCTCGTTTTTTAAAATGGTGAAATGATAGCTCTTTCTGCGTGATCGGTGCTGCAGTTATGTAACCAGTGAAAAAAAAAAAGTTCTCTGTATTGTTCTAATTTGTAAACATCCTCCAACCTTGTGTTGAGATGGTGTTGAGACACGTGGTGGACTTGGATTTCTGAATTAGCGAGGATGCCTCAGAAAAATATATAGGGGTGAAGTTTAAGAAGTTTAAGGGCTCGTTGGAGACCACGTATGTTCCCAAAGATGGCACATCTGGTAATGGACCAATAGCTGTTGGGATGGCCTGATTAGCTTTTTCTCTGATAGTTTGAATTTTATCAGTGAAGAAGCTAATGAAGTCTTCACCACTAAGGGAAGAAGAGATACGTGGATCTAAAACACTGTGACTCTTGGTTAATTTTACCACAGTGCTGAAAAAATTCTGTTTTTCTTCAATTAAAGAAGAAAAATAAGCTGTTCTAGTCTTACGGATGGGATTTTTTATAAACTACCTAACAGTCTTTCCAAGCTAAAAAGTAGCTATCTACTGTATTTTACAAGAATATGACTTCCTTTCTAGTTTTCACACTTTATGCTTGAGGGTCCTAATGTGTAAATTATACCAGAGGGCACATCTCCTCTGATTTACTATTTTCTTTTTCAGGGGGGCAACAGAATCAAGCGTAATTCTCAATGAGGCCGCTGCACATTCAACATCAGAGTCAACCTCTGCAGGGCTAAGATTATAATGATTAATCCCTGGAGAAACACACGGTGGTCCTGGGATCAGCACAGGGATCGCTTCCTTACACTCAACAATAACTATGTCAGCATCCAATGGATATGGAAGAAGAAGACGAGGTCATCCAATCAGAACAGGGTATGGTCATTGGCGAAGGAACTGTCCATATCACAACTATCAGGATGTACCAGGCAGTGTTCCAACATTCTGACCTTGCCCAACCCCCCCCCCCCCCCCCCCCCCTTTTGCCCCAGCCTAACCGAGGACGCAGAGGAAAGCAGAGACCTCAATATCGTGCTCTAAATTCAATTTCCCCACGGGATGAATAAAGTCCATCTTAATCTTAATCTTAATCTTAAATACTGAGGTTGCTCCACAAGGCCATTTCCAATGGGAAACTGGCCCTATGATGAGTTGCAGTGATGGGGCCCCTGCGGACGAGGCACTGGCAGACCCCCTCGTCCGCATGATGGTGCAGGGAAGAGGACATTCTTTCTTGGTTGACTCAGGACCCTGCTATTCCACTGTCTCATGGAATTTATCACCGGAGCTGATCTCATCTGACCATCGAGCTTGTGGGGTTCTCAGGGAGACTGCCGTTTTCTGTGCCATTAGTGACTCGTTTTGCCGGACAGACTGTGTTGCACCCCTTTGTGATTTCACCACATTGCCCTATCAACCTGTTGGGGCGAGATCTCCTTGTGAGGACAGGAACAGCTATTCTGTGCGGAGACAAGGTCTTGTGGTGCAATTTCCTAATCGAATGAAACTGAACTGCTGTATGAGTGTGACACCCTCTCCAGAACAGGGGCTGTGGGCGGACATTTATTGGGGAGAACTTGAACCTTAAACCTCACCTGGTGTCGGTGTTGTGCATTGTTTCAGAGCTGGAGGTCCTGGTTGTCGATGCTAAGTCCTTTTGCCCCGCCAGTTGATCCCTATCATGTCACCCTATTTTACGACTGTGAGAATAGGTGAGGTGTATCAGGATGTGTTTAGAGAAAAGTTACAGGGAAATTGCTGAATGATTACATCACTGTGTTTGTTTGTTGGGCCTGAGGGTGTGGCTGCGCAGGTTGACTTTACTGCTGAACAAAATGAGTGGTATGAGATGGCTGAGGAAGCGTGTCCCCACGTTACCCTTGCCATCCATGCTGAACATCAGGCAAAGATCAGGCAAATTATCCAGACAGTGCACAGATTTTAATTCACTTCCTGAAACCTTGTGGTCCTTGTGTGGGGCAGATAAGAAGTCAGAGAACTCAGAGAGGAACTCAGAATGTGGCCCAGCAGGTGGCTGATATAAAAGTATAAACAAAAGTGGCCAAAGCAGGTGAAACCAGTTTGTGCCATTGGGCAACACCCTGATGTAGCAACAGTGCAGAAAGCTGTGAACTACAGTTGAAACACAACAAGTGACTGTGTCTCCCACACAAGTTAAGGGAAGGATTCTCACAAAACTATCATTTTCCTTTGACAGACACGTCATATATCTACCTCTGTCACACACAACCATGTATTAAATCAGAGAAAATCAATGGCTACCCAACTTTTACTGGGGCTGGGGGGGTTGAGGACAATGACATGTATAAGTGGATCATCTTCTACAGCATGTCCATTAATTGACCTGATCACATGGTAGGAAAGTACAAAATGATCAAATATCAGAGAGACGATCACAATGCTGACAATCCAGAGAGGCTGGACAAACTGTCCCACACTCATGAGACTATAGATAAAGATGGGATTAATAAACCTTAAACTATACAGTCAAAGACATTGTGAAAGATAGGCTGTACATATTTATCAACGTGAGTAAGGTCCGAGACCTAGACCAGTTCTCCGAGACCTAGACCAGTTCAGATAGGAACGGAGGAGGTGGAGGGCGTGCAGACCTACAAATATCTTGGGCTGTGGCTGGACAATAGGCTGGACTGGACAAGCAACACGAGGCAGCTGTACAAGAAGACCCAGAGCAGGATGTACTTCCTGAGGAGACTCAGATCCTTCAACATCTGCAGGAAACTCCTCTGGATGTTCTACCAGTCTGTGGTCGCCAGCGTCCTGTCCTACGCTGTGGTGTGCTGGGGGGGGAGTGCGACAAAAGCGGACCTCTCCAGGCTGGAGAAGCTGATCAGGTGGGCCAGCTCGGTGGTGGGGATGAAGCTGAAACCTCTGGCGACAGTGGCAGAGAGGAGAACTATTGACAAGCTGCGGAGCATCATGGACAATGTCCACCACCCTCTGCACACTGTCATCCACAGCCAGAGAAGCCTGATCAGCCAGAGGCTGCGGCTCCCCAAGTTCAGGACCAACAGACTGGGGAACTCATTCATCCCCCGAGCCATCAGGCTGTTCAACTCCTCACAGGGGGGGAGGAGGGCCAACAGGAGAACTGGAACATTTTTATAGTTTTATATTTATATTCATATTCTATTTTTAATTTATTCTATTTTATTTCTTATTTTATTATATTTTTATTATCTTTAATAGGTTTAATGGGGTGTAATGGTGGTGGGAAATTTTGTACAGTGCTGTACGTTTCTTTGGAGATGCTAATTTCCCTGGTGGACACCCCCTAAAGGGATCAATAAAGTACTCTTGAATCTTGAATCTTGAATTAATAAGGCACTAAAATAATAAAGCAAACGAGCACCACTGAGTGCTACCTGCAGTTCAAACAAAAACAGTGAGCTGGTATTCTGACCATTGTTGGTGTTCCTGGAAAAGACTTCAGGTTGGGGTTGTGGTTTACTTTGGTGAACATATGAGATACTGCCGTAATAATTTCTATTTGTACTGTAATGTTTGTTCCACTTCATATTTACAGAGCACAGCTCTGTAATATGGGAGTCAATAGAAAGTGTCCTTCAACAGTTTCTGCTTCTTAGCCGACAAACTAATTACCATCTTGTGCAGGCAAACACAGGAAAAATATTGTAAATTCTATGAATATCTTAATGCCACTATCCAAAGTGCAGGGTTATGTCATCATTTCATATAATAGAAATTTGCTTAAAACTGAAGTTCATTAGGATTCATCTAAGGAGCAGAATGGGAGTGGAACATTTTGAGGACTTCCTGCTGATGGCAACAGAAAGGGACATTCTCATGAAACTAGAATCAGATGTGACTGATAGAGTAAAAGAGAACTGCAAATATTCCACAGTCTACTAACTATAAAGATTTAGGATCACTTCTTTTTAATTTTTTAGTTCTGTTTCTCTTGAGAAATAAATGTGGCCTCTTTTTGGTGCCATCCTTTGTGCACTGCAAAGAAGCCAAATTGGACTGTTCCTCACTCTCACTAAACCTTAATTTTTTAAACTATTTTATCTTTTACTTCTTCCCCTTAGGCCTCAACAGCTTCCATACATTTGAAAAGCTTTCTCATGGTTTAGACATTGCAAAATTAATTAAAAACCCTCTCAACAACCTAAACGTTGATGTAAAATCTTGATGTTTGAAAAATTTCACCAGCTATCAAGATATTAAAACCACATGAGTGTTCTTTTCTCTTCCTTTTCCTTTTGCATGTTTTTCAGTTGATACAGGTCCTTTCATCAGGGTTTCAAGTTTGTCCCGAGTTAGAAGGTCTAAGGAGAGAGGATGTCACAGCTGTGCAGCTTGTAGAGACCTCCGAGGTAACAATGTTGTGATTCGGGGCTCTAAAGACAAAAAACTTCAAACTTCAAAATAAACTAAAATCCATTATAGGGTGCAATTGTTTAGCTACCTCTTGGCAAAAAGGTTTTGAGTTTTATTCCTGTCAGAATCAGCTTCTGTCTTTTTTTATTGTTTTGGGTTTTGCTGTACTGTTGCCTCAATGCTACACTTAGAGTCTGTATTGCTCATTTCCCTGAATTCATGTAAATATTACGTCCATGCTGTCTGTGGCTGTGTAGGTCTTCCCTGGTATTTACTGTGAATGCATCTGCATTCATGGTTGCATCTGATAGTATAGTTGATCCAGTGCAGTGATAAGTTGGACATTGCTCTCTCTTTTTATCTTTGAGCTAGGTGGTATGATTTGCTGCCATGCCTTTGTTTATGAAGGTAAAATGAACCAATAAAGCACTTCACTAAACTTGTTTAACTTTAAAAAGGAATGACATTGATCAAATGAACTTTGACCAAACCTAAAGGAAAATGGAATTCATTGATGTAGCTATGGTAAAGGAAATTGTTTTTTGTTTTTGTTTTTTTAAATAGAATTATGATGATACATAAAAGGTGATAAGCTGGACTAATGCAACAGCTGTAAAATTTCCTGGAAGACCATACAGACATGGGAGTCATCCTTTGAGCCGGAAAAAAATATAGTGGTTAATACCTGACCTCAGAATGTGGAAGCCAATAACGGGCGCTCACCAGGTTGACAAACCGGTTTTTCTGGCTCTGTTGCCTTTATCCATAGAAGGTGAAACCTTTTTGTCTCAGTGTGCAACACTGTGAGTTGTCAACAATGCAGAAATATTTTAGTGTTTTTATAGTTTTGTGTGCTTTAGTGACTATGATTTCTGGAATTGCGTTTGTGCTTCACAGCCAAAGCATCAGTTTAAATTATTTATCTCCAAAAGATTTTATGGGAAATGCTACAGTGTCCATTTCCCAGGCTTTAAAAAAGCATTTGGATGAGCTGTTGGAGGGAGAGGCACTAATTTTAAGAAGGAAGCAACAACAACAGTTTGAAAACTTGCTCCGACGATCCTCCGAACCTTATTGGACCTTTCTCGGTGGAGTTTAGTCATAACCGGAGTTGGAATGAAGTCAGAAGAAAAATCAGTGCTTCTCTTCGAGATGGAGGAAGACACAAGCCAGGTGACTGTGTCTCCAAGCACAAGGTAAGAAAAGAACTCCCACAAAGCTCTAACCTCATTAGAGTTAAAGAAGAAGAAACATTAAGTAGAACTGATCAAATGAATCCAGCTGCAAAAGTGCAAAACAGTGCATTTATTAAAGTCCATTAGCCTGAGAACGGGCATTGAGGGCTTTATCATTACGAGACACTGCTATACAATGTGTTTTTTTTAAAATAAGATACCATATTAAAACAATTAGTGATGTTTAAAAAAGCTAAACCGTGATGCACACATTCCTTGACTTACTCTAAACAGAAGATGAAAATACATATATATATATATATATATATTATATAAGTGTGTGTGTGTGTGTGTGTACATACAGTTATACAGTATTTATATATATATAAATTTTAAAATTGTATTTATTTTTAATTAATGTATTATTTTTAATCTTCAGTATTTTCATTTTAAATTGCTACCATGGAAAGTCTAAATTCTGAAATAACACTGAAGGTGCTTTAGGCAGGTTTCAATGAAGAAAGAATTTGAACAATGCTAGAAGTGTTCACACGCCTAAAACAATGTTGGGCTTCTCACTTGTTTTTTCATGAACACAGCAACAGTAATCTGATTTTCAGCACTGTCATTCTATGTTTGTCTTCCACTGCTGTTCAGCTCCCACCTGCTTTTTGTAATTTGTATTGGTGTGTTCTCTGCTTCACTGAAACCTGGTTCTCACCACATACCTCTTACCACCTACTATTTATGTATATAATGTCTTATTTGTCTTATTTTATTTTATTTTATTTAACTTATTCTAGTGTGGTCTTCTTTATGTTGATTGTCGCAGCGTCACACCATGACACATTCCTAGTTTGTGTAATACTGTGTATTACATGAACAATGGCAATAAACCTGCTTCTGATTCTGATTCTGATTCTGATTCTGGTGTTACGCCATCTGTCAACTGTTTGCCAACTGTTATACCATCTGTCAACTAGGTGATTGTCATACCTTATTACAAAAAATAGGCTTTTGCAGGTGCCACAATTCTGGAGTGAGTGAGAAAATTAGGGAGGAACCTACTGAAAAGGCATCTTGTATCCTGAGATGTTTTCACAAAAATGAGGACATTATTGGGCTTTTTTTGTCTCTTGTTTAAATATGATTTCTGTATTAATTTTGGACATCATCATGGATAGCTTTGACAGACACCCCATATGACCATTCTTGGTGTAGTTCAGACTGCTTGTATGCTTGTATTATATCTACCTTCATTACACACAAACATTTATTCATTATATATGTTACAACAAACTGTAATTACGCTAATATAATGTATCATGCTATATTATGCTTTACCTATTCTCTCCTTTACCTGTCCTCCCCCCTTCTCTTCCCTCTCTACCCATTCAGCCATCAGCAGGAGGGTCCCCCTACATGAGCCTGGTCCTGCTCAATGTTTCTTCCTGTTAAAGGGGAGTTTTTCCTTGCCACTGTCGCTTGTTTGGGGTCAGGCCCTGCGATTCTGTAAAGCGCCTAGAAACAGACGCTATATAAATAAAGATTGATTGATTGTATGCCACAATAGGTTCCACAAACATGTTAGCAAATCCTGAAAGCCATTTTTTTAGACTTGTTTTTTTTATTAAGACTAAAGTGGAAATTATTCTTTGTATTTAAATCAGGCTTATTTATCTCCTTAGGTGGCGATCATTATCCCCTATCGGAATCGGCATGAGCACCTGAAGCACCTGCTGTTTTACCTCCATCCCATGCTAGTGCGGCAACAGCTGGACTATGGCATCTATGTCATCAACCAGGATGGAGAGGGAGTATTTAACCGGGCTAAACTGATGAATGTAGGCTTTGCTGAGGCGCTGAAGGACTACGATTACGAGTGTTTTGTCTTCTCCGACGTAGATCTGGTCCCTATGGATGATCGGAACTTGTACAGATGCTTCGAATCCCCCCGACACTTGTCTGTCGCTATTGACAAGTTCAACTTCCAGCTGCCTTATAACACGATCTTTGGTGGCGTTTCTTCCTTTTCCAAGCAACAGTTCTTGACTGTTAACGGCTACTCAAACACTTACTGGGGCTGGGGGGGTGAGGACGATGACATGTATAAGCGGGTCATCTTCCACGGCATGTCCATTAATCGACCTGATCACATGACAGGAAAGTACAAAATGATCACACATGATAGAGATGATCACAATGCTGACAATCCAGAGAGGCTGGACAAACTGTCCCACACTCGTGAGACTATGGATAAAGATGGGATTAATACCTTAAACTATACAGTAAAAGACATTGTGAAAGATAGAATGTACACATTTATCAATGTGGATATTAAGGCACCATAACAATAAAGGCAAAAGAGGCAATTATAATTGCCAGCAACAACATGAGCTGGAATTCTGACCATTGTTGGCGTTCCAGGGAAAGACTTCGGATTGAGGTTGCAGTTTACTTTGCTGAACATGAGAGGCACTATCACACATATGGGAGTGAATAGAAAGTGGGTTTTTTTTGTACATATTAATTGGATGTGACTGAGCATGGAAAAATGCATCATACATTTTAATCCTCTGCTTAAATAAAAACAAAATGGAAAAAATGTTGAATGTTTCAAGATAACTTTTTCAAAAGTTGTGCTCACATTGAGGTTTATTTGTGCAGATCTGAGTCACAGCTGTATAGAAAAGAGCATTAAATAAATGGCTGATCGCAATGACCTGGATGAATGCACCGTATTTTGTGGCTTTTGTACTTTAGCCATTACACAGCTTTTAAGAATCTACATTCATGTTTAATGATTTGTTCACACCAGGAGGATCTGGTATCATTCTGTAACTAAAAATAAAATAAAATAGATTAAACAGCATTCTGTTTGACATAGCTCTTTGTTAAAATGATTTTAGTCTTGTGATGAAGGGAACGCACATTGGTTTCATGTCAACAGATTCACTTTCATTCTTTTATGAATTAAAGAATACTGAAGGTGAGGTTAAAGGTTGGAACCTTCTGGCTCCTGCAAGCAGAGGTTGAAAGTTTAAGAAGTCAGGCATGACTATGTGTGGCGAGTGAGAGGTGTAACGGTTGACGACAATGCCACCTGGGGAATTTCACCCCAGGAATTAACCAGTGAACAATCACTTTGTTAGGCACACGCAGATAAGCTTCTACTACAGAGGCAGAGACGGGATTGAGGGTTATTTGCTACAATTTTATTATTAAATCCAATATTCAACAAAAAAATTACTGTATTTGGTGGCGCCACCACTCCGTAAGAGGTTCCCTCTGGGGCAACGCGACCCACTGACACCAGCCGGCAGCCAACTGCAGCGAGAACAGCCTCATTACCATTTATCTATCAACTGAGTGAGTGGGGGAGTCAGTGACGCGCATTGCTGCGCCTTACCTGCCCAGTGCAAACTAGCGCACGCGCCCTTACGGCAAAGCGCTCTCGACGGAAGGATGGCGGGAGGAAGCACGACCTTCTGCAACAAGTAGCAAGCACACATTCAAGCACTGTTGCACTTTAAGTCATGACCACTAGAGGAAATATGCGTTAGCATGCCGTGCTTTTACCTTGGCACTGCCAAACAGCATGCTCATTCTGTGAAACAGGTTCAGATCAAATCAAATCAATCTTTATTTA
This sequence comes from Takifugu flavidus, assembly GCF_003711565.1. NCBI lineage: Eukaryota > Metazoa > Chordata > Actinopteri > Tetraodontiformes > Tetraodontidae > Takifugu > Takifugu flavidus. The sequence continues at coordinate 4,008 of NW_026622056.1, read as the reverse complement.
TATAGCGTCTTATACAATCCAAATTGTTTCAAGGCGCTTTCCAGAATCCCAGGGCCTAACCCCAGACAAGCAACAGTGGCAAGGAAAACTCCCCTTTAACAGGAAGAAACCTTGAGCAGGACCAGGCTCATGTAGCGGGACCCTCCTGCTGATGGCCGGCTGGGTAGAGAGAGAGGAGAGGAGAGGAGAGGAGAGGAGAGGAGAGAGAGGAGAGGAGAGGAGAGGAGAGGAGAGGAGAGGACAGGAGAGGAGAGGAGAGGAGAGGCACAGAAACACACGCAAAATACACACTATACAATGGGTCAGCGGGGCTGACCCATTGTATAGTGTGTAGTATAGTACTGTGTATTACTGTGTAGTATAGTACACAGGAATCATCATAACTAGTCTGCTGATGGAGGAGGAGGAAAGGAGAGGAGAGGAAACCATGACCCAGTGGGGTGACAGAGGCCTGTCAGGTGATCATTTCCGGACCCCGGCAGCCTTGGCCTATAACAGCACAGCTAAGATGTGACCTAATGATTAGACGACCCCCTAAGTATGATAATTTGTCTATCTATGATAGTAACTGGAACTACAGAATTAACAGTTGGTCGAACAGCCCAGATAAGCTGCAACCACGCCGTACCTTCATCGAAGGGGTAAAACAACTAAAGCCAGCAGGAAGCAGTGCCTTATATAAACCTTTCTCCCCATCCACCAATTAAGGCATTACCTCCATATGGCATCTGTGCGGAGGGCAGGCCATGCCCTGCCACATATGCAATATATGGTCATAAGCAAAAACGTCAATGACAGCAGTGTGATATCACTGTCATTAAGGGAGTTAGTGGGTGTTCCTGGAAGAAGGTCACCATGGTTTGGCAGCAGAGATAAAGGGTGCATGTGGCCATGCAAAATTTGTGCAGATAAAAAATGTGAAACAAAAGAGATGTTTTGATAGGAATATATTCAGCTAGCACAAAGAAAGCATTGTTTCCACCCATTTAAGCATGCCTGAGTGTGACCGTTGCATGGCATGGTTTTCAAATGTACGGTAGTTAAACATCTTTCCTTTAGGTGAGAACAGCTGAAGTCAGTTATTCTGTTGACTTAATATGCTGTACAAAAGCTGCAGTAATGTTACCAGACAAGGAGCTCAAGAAGCGCTAAGACCAGGACACATCAATCTTTTTGCAAGAATTCATATCTGCTGTCTGACCCCCGGTTGTTGTGGGGCGCTGTTGTTGCTCTGTGCTTCCTATAGGGAGCGTGGTTGGCGCGTTTTTCTTGCTCGTGTTGGCTGCTTCCACACCTACAGCTAATCAATGTGATTGGAGGCCTTTAAAGCAGCTGGCACGTGGCGACTGGTACATGGCGATCAGCTCAGATCGTGTTGGTATGGTCAGCAGTGATGAGCGGTCATGGACTTCAGATCCTTGGAACTGTCTCTTCTTTCCTCCTGAGGTCTCCACGGCTCCCTCCACCGAAGAGCTCTGTTCCTTTGCACGATTCACACACGATTAACTTCTGCACGTTTGAGCCGCACCTGCAAAGCGTGTTCCCAGCATACAGTTGTGAAAGCTCTTTTTCCCATGGGATCACGTGTCCTGTCTGTATTCCTGGGTTCTGCTTCTGAATTTTAGTCAATCGTAACTTGTGCTTTGGGGATGTGTTGAAAGCCAAAAAGCACATCCCACCACTGGCTTATGTATATCGTACCTGGGGTAATGAGCCTATTGAGCAATGCTTCTGACACTTTTAGATGAATGGCTAATGTTAGTGTCGTAACCACAGCAATGAGTTCTTGTTGCTGCTTCCCCTCTCACCTCTCCATAGAAAAGGTTGTGGGTGTGAACACCTCTACAGACCACTCCTGTTTGCTTTGCGCTTTTGTCAGATATAATCGATGTATATTTGCTGTCTTGCTACCCACTGACCACCTCATATTTCCCAGCTCCTTATTTTTCACACACCTGATGTATTTCCTGGAGGTATGCAGAGTAATTATGATTTTGAATGGAGCTCGAAGCAACATCCCATTTAACTGGTGTTTAAAAGGTAATATGCTTGTAGGAAAAAAAGAGGGATAAAGGAAAATTTGCTACCTGCTGTCCAAAAATAAAACAGAAAAGGGGTGAATTCACATCTTCCTCCCAGAAAAAGATCCATGTGGTGAAACGCAAATTCCCTCTGAGAGGAATCCAAAGATTTCATGTCTTTTTTTCTTTTTTAAGCTGAGCCTGTGCTCCAGTTTGAGCCTTTGACTGGAGCTGTTCTCCATCAATAGCTGAGAGGATTACCTTCTTTATCGGGTAAAATAGAAGGTTTCAAACCAATAGGCACTGGAATATCTATTGATTGAATCCGCGACAATCCAGGTGGACTTTCTCATATGTACAGTGTGCTGCTTCTGAGTGGGGTTCATGTCTCACCTGGGTTTCAAATAAAACCTCCTCATTAAATGTTATTTGTTTCATGCAATCATTGCTTCACTCCACCCAATCCGCAGGACTAGTGACTGGTATGTTTAAGGAAAGCTGCTTTTAATGTGTAAGAACCAGTTTTTCTGTTGGGTTAGTGCAACAGACACTGGAAAAACCTCAACAGTTTGCTCCAGGGTGCAGGGTGTGGACAGGTTTCAGTGTAACAAAGTGAAAATGCATTGGACCACTGTGTTTGCTTCCAACACAATCACATTCAACCAGACTGTGGGCTGATTTTTATAGTTTACTGAGACAGGTAATGAAGCGGCAAATATTAGCAGATAATTAGAGGCAATTAAAGTGAAAATGGGTTGTGATTAATTTCTCCCTGATAGGAGGAAGCTTGCTTCTAAGCCTACTTTCTAAACATGTAGCCAGGCTCTTCACCTTTGCCACTATTGGTTACGCTAGAGCAGAACACAGCAGAACATTAAAAAAAAAAAAAACAGGTTTGAGGAGGCTGCTTGCTAATGCAAAACTTGTTCGTCTGCTTTTTCTCCTTTGTAACCGAGGGGAGGGGATTCCTGTGGGGCGCTAAACACTCAGCCACTGAGCTGGCAACAATGCTGAAAACTTTCAGTAAAATCTTGATCCTATGTGCTTTACTCAGTGTGGTGACTGTGGTTGTGCTGCTATTCTACTACAATAGTAGCCATTTAATTTATTTACCTCAGGCTGATTTCTTGGGAAATGCCACCAATTCATTTTCCAACATTATTAAAAAACGCTTGGACAAGCTGCTGGAGAAACAGAGTTATGTCTTAAATGCTGGTCAACAGGCAGAAGAACCAGCTCCCATGGACACCTGGACCCCTGCCCTGACCACCCTCAAAACCTTATTGGACCTTTCTCGGTGGACTTTAGTCATTCCTGGACTTGGAATGAAGTCAGAAGAAAAATAAGCACTCCTCTTCAGGACGGAGGAAGACACAAGCCAGCTGACTGTGTCTCCAAACACAAGGTAAGGAAAGAACTCTCTTAAAACAATGACCTCATTATGTTTTATGGTGCTAAAAGGTGAAGACTGAATTGTATTTTCTCTTTATATGTGCACACCAATGTATTTGAATAGGTGTGTGTATGGATAATCTGAATAAGCAATTGTTTATAGACAGATCTGTATCTGTATCTGCTTAGGTGGCAATCATTATCCCCTATCGGAATCGGCATGAGCACCTGAAGCACCTGCTGTTTTACCTCCATCCCATGCTAGTGCGGCAACAGCTGGACTATGGCATCTATGTCATCAACCAGGATGGAGAGGGAGTATTTAACCGGGCTAAACTGATGAATGTAGGCTTTGCTGAGGCGCTGAAGGACTACGATTACGAGTGTTTTGTCTTCTCCGACGTAGATCTGGTTCCTATGGATGATCGGAACTTGTACAGATGCTTCGAATCCCCCCGACACTTGTCTGTCGCTATTGACAAGTTCAACTTCCAGCTGCCTTATAACACGATTTTTGGTGGCGTTTCTTCCTTTTCCAAGCAACAGTTCTTGACTGTTAACGGCTACTCAAACACTTACTGGGGCTGGGGGGGTG